>NC_051210.1:44917748-45018859 GCF_015220075.1 Falco rusticolus | reverse complement strand
CATCCAAATACAAGATCTGATATGATTTCCTCTACTTACGTGGTTGAATACAACCCAGTAATGACGCCTAATGGGACCAGAGCTGACTCAGGCACCTCTTCACTAGCGAAGGAGCCAATTTTTGTTTAACCGAGAATTATCACATTTACCTTGTAAGTCCTGTCTACTGATCTGACCAGTCATCTACCTATGCACCAGTTCAAGCTATGCTACAAATGATGAACAAGATGGGGACAGACAGAACTAAAGACATTAAATAAACTTCCCAGTGATGATACACACTACTCCCATGAGGCTCATGGCTTTGTAATAACATTCTTACTCCTTACTGAGCTCCAACAATGAAGCTATTTGCACTGGATTTTTATAAAGTCTAAACAACAGCTGCATCACATGAGAGAACTGATGCAACAGTGATTTTCCAAGTATCATGCTTGACTTGTCTCTGTCTTAAGATACAGGAAAACTAGGAAGAGGAGAACCTCATAAGAGAAGCAAAAAGTAAGTGATGATACCTATAACCTTAAATGGTTTTCTAAATAGATGCCAAAGTCATTCTTTTGGAAGTGTGTATCTATCTATCACCTACCCTTTGAACTGGTTTCCATTTGGGTTTTTTGTGGATCAAATTGAATTAGCAGTAGGTTATAGTTAATCTGACTCTTGCAAGACAAGGAAAAAAGCTTACCATCCTGTACTTCGATTGCAAGATTTGGAAAAAAGCTTACCATCCTGTACTTCGATTGCAAGATTTGGAAAAAAGCTTACCATCCTGTACTTTGACAGTTCTTTTCCACAGTACATAGAAAGACTGTACTACTGCACAAATATAAAAATTGACCTCTATGCACCAACCCATGAGAGGTTACAGCATCCTCTGCTTTTAGAAAAGAGTATTTGTGAAACTAATTCCTCTGTCTGTCTTTTTACCTGAACACAGTGTAGCTTCCTAATACCATCAATAGAAGGATCATTTATCCTCCTTTCTGTCCTCCAAAAAGGCATTTAATGACAGTACGAGAAAATAAGCTATGAAAGAAAGGTAAGCCAGCTCTGCTCTACTCTGATACAATATTTTTTGGTTCATCCTGTGCTTGCATCTCCATGTGGGTTGGGGATACTTGCCTACAACAGTCAGAAGAAAAAATACTTCCAAACAACAGCAAGCCTTTTTACACAAACTATGCGTTATAATAAAGAGATCCAGGACATGATGACTGTTCAGTACATTGTCATAGAAGCTTAGCTGCCTTAATTGAGGAAGACAAAGCTCCTATTCAGCTTTAAATGAAGAGGCTGAAGTCACAACTATGAAATCAAGGCTAGACATTTAGCCATACTAATACCCATTTCTAAACAAATACAAAGAAGCATCCTTTTCTACACCATAAAGTCTTCCACAGAAAATGTTTTCATAGTAGATATCCCAGTATTCATAGAAATATTTACCTCTGCAGCTTTTAGCTGTACACTTGCTGCTTTATACTCCAATTCCAGTCTGTTCTTCTCAGCAGCCACTGTAGCGCTCTGAAGAGCCAAATCTACTTTGAGGATGTTCAGTGATATGCAATTCTACATAGAAAAACAGAAAATGTAATTTTTTTTTCCACAAGAGACTCAGAACTAATATAATCACTAACAGGCTTTAGGAACTATCAATTTTTCTTAGTCATTGCATATGATTTCACACTGTGTTCAGCTCTTCAACACTGCTGTAATTCCATGAAAAAGAGAGGTGACTTACTGGTGACCCAGGCTCTTCAAGATACATAGTCCTCATGTACTTTTAATTTGTAAGTGTATACATACCACTTGCAACAAAACTATTTTGCACCAAAAAAGCACATTCTCTTTCCCTATGCCATATACTCACATGTGAAATGTGAGAAAAGACAAAGCCATCTCAATTGTTTCTCAGAGACAGAATCCAACAGATTTGGATCTGTGTGTGACACAGTAGGAAAAGGTTAGAAAATAAACACATCAGATATGCTCTCTCCCTGACAATGCAAAAGGACTGACCAGATATAGAGTGACTTCAGTGTCTTGTGTCTTAACTGGAGCAGCATATGCCAACAAAAGGAGGCTCTATTTTGGAAGTTTTGTAAGAGGCTTTAGTGATCTCCAGAATGTGGTTTGCTAACTTTGAAATTAAAATGTTTGCTTTGTTAAATGAGTCAGCTCAGGAATGGTCCAGAGGTTTCAAAACCAGTAATATATTCTTGACTGTGTGAAGGGTAGCTTCAAATCTTGATTTATGGGGCATTGAGAACACCAGTTTACCATTTTATTTTTTTTTTTAAATGATCAGCATAAAATTACAAAGGAATCCTCTCCTAATGAAAGAGAGGACAAGGTTCCAACTGTAGACCTAGAGAACCTGCAGGATGGAGTTTTGAGAGTGTTAGCTTCTGACCACAATAGTCAGTCAAGGTCTGAGATCTTTACTATTTGTCATTTCAACACAAGGTTTCTACAGTGTGAACTTGGACATAGGAATAAGTTTATTCATTTCCAATCCACTTAAAACAGTTTAAAAACAATTATCAGAGAAGTAAACTGAAAAAAGAGAAGTTGTAACAAAAGGAGATGAACAACGGAAAGAGTTAAGATTATTCAAAGACAAGAGCACAAAGAGAACTACCTGCAAAAGCACTGCCAGAATCTGAAACAGTAGAACAATGCTGTTTCTGTCAACTGGCTGTGAAGTATTGATGTATTATAGGTATGTGTCAGGTACAGTCTGCCTTGTGTACTTGTGTAAATATACATGCAGCCTGTCACTCCAGCTGGCTGTTCCACGCAAGCCCCAGAACTCTTAGAAAAATAGATCATGTTGCCACCATGCAAGCACACAAAAATCCCATACATGTTTTAAATTTCCTTGTGGCAGAAGTGCATATGTATGAACATAAAACTACTTTAAGTTATCATTTTAATAGCCTACAGCTAGTGTACATACAAAGCCCCTTGAAGAAAGTACAAAGACTCCCTTAAACTTAGAAACATTCATAAAGATTGGTTTGGAGATGACTAGAGAGATGTCTATGGATTTCAACAATTTTGATGAAACACCTTTCTTTCATCAGGCCATTTTCTTCTCTTCAGTATATAATAACAAGTATTTCCTACAGCACACAAAGTGTGAAAATTAAGCTGATCCACAACCAAAATAAATCCCTTTTGTAATCAGTAACTATTTCAGGGAAATACCATCCATCCTTCCATACACCCCTGGTATACTAAGAAATACACAGTATGCGTCAATCCACTGGGTGAGAAAGAGATTAAGACAGTCCTTCAGGCAGGTCATTCAGCAGTCAGTGAACAACTCTGGCTGCACTTTACAGCACTTGGACAGTTTATGTACTGGGAAATGGGCATCAAATACAAAAAAATCAAAAGCATATTCTAGAAATTCCTGTTTTAAATACACAGCATTTGCACAAATTTAGAGAAGCGTTACTTTTCGGTACTGTTACTATCTGTGCAAGTTCTGTGAAGTAATCTGCAGTCTAAGCAGACCTTTTTAACATGGCAGATGTTCATTCAGGTCTTCTTGCCATTCTTTGGCATTTTCAAATTTGCTTTGGCTAGCTGACCCAAAGGTGATCTCTGAAACAGTTCAATTGTTGCAATCCATGCCTATCAACAAGCAGAAACAGCTCACCCATTTATAATATTTTCTTTATTACATAAATACCAGCAACTGAAGTGTAATCAAATCAGCCTCACTTCAGAGGTAATACTCAACTCCCTAGGCGTGTAAGCAAGAACATATTTCAACGTTAGTAAGGCATGGCAAAAGAGTAACATACACGATTGAAGTGCTTGCAGGAATGGCACTATTTCTTGCTGAGCGTCGAAGCACAAGCAGATTCCTTTGGAACTAAAAATAACTGTTTCTTGTTCCTTAGTTATGACAAAACACTCTAAGAAAACTCACCTTGTGGCAGCTCCCATTATTAGGGCTTACAGGCTAAGGTAAAGCAGCAATGAACTCCAGACTGTTTTCTTTTTTGAGTTAAAGAAAACCTCATGACGTTGGAGCCTGCGACTTAAGTGCTCTTCCTATCCTAGCCCTCTTCCACAATCCTGAATCTTTACAGTTTCAGGTCAATTTTTCACATGACTAATGACTACTCTTTTTTTCGACAAAAAAATCAAAACAGGGAGATTATGAACTAGGGTGGAAGGAACAATTCACAGAATTACACAGTATTCCAAAAATGTACAGGCTGAAATAGTTACACAGTTAATTCCTAGTTCATGCCTGTATTTACTGCATCAGACTATGGATTGTAAGACTTCAGTCACTGAGAGCCTAGATCAACACAAGCAAATAATCTACAAATCATATCAATGACAGATAAACAAGTTCAATTTCATAAAAGCTTCAAAAGATGTTTATCTTGAAACAGGTTAGCTTGTAAACATTTATAGTAACACATCCAAATGTCACATAACTCCTACTTAAGTTACAAGAATTGGGCTTTGCACAATAGTGGAACACATACAAAGTTAAAAATACATACCTTTATGAGATGCATTAATTCAGTAACAAGTCTTACTTTTTGGATATTTATTTCTTTGATCTTTACATTTGCTTGTTGAAATTCCTTCTCTAGGTTGATAGCATCTTGTTCCAGCTGTCTTAAACTATGGGAGGAATCAAGATTTGATTAATCCTGATTAAGAATATTTTTGTGCAATTTATTTTTAATCTTGGTAATGAACAAACAACTGGCAAGAATAGGAATTTGCACATGTAAATAATACAAATGCATCAGAGGCATTTCCAATTTATGCACTTTAAACCTAAGAAATTCAAAAGACAGAATCATCCATAATGAAAGAAACCCTGATTTGGCTAAGGGCATCACTCAGCAACCATGCTCCTTCACTTCCATAAATTTCAAATTCAGATTAAAAAAAAATATAATATCAGTGTAAGGATGACATTTCTTAGGTTTTCCTTCTGCTGCTGGTTCCTTGCAACAATACAACATAGGAGAATTCAGGAGGCTTGCTTAATTCTTGTTATGCATACTAACAAAAAAAATGTGTGTCCTCACCTTCTTGCAGAAAACGAGAATTTTCACTTGAACTCTCAAAAACATGTAGCTATGAAAAACTTTGTATGAAATAATCATGATGTTTAGTGAGCTGCAAAGCATCTGCAGATCTTCAAAAACAACGAAACAGTCCAAAAGGATGATCCAAGAAACTAATCATTCTTTGATCCCCGGGAAAGCTTTGCAGCCAGTCCCCTTGAAAAACAATTCTAGGGCCACAAAGGAGAAGGTGATCAGGAAGAACGAGCAAGCATTTACCAAGGGTACATCATACTTGATGAACCCAATTGTAAAACAACTAGATGACAGGAGATCAAGTGGTTGCCATTTACCTCAATTTTAGCAAGGCTTTCTGTTAGGTTATCTAATAAAAGCTCACCTACACACCCAAAAAGGAGAGAAAACAGTAGATTGGAGAAGAACAAATACCACTCTCCCATGACTACCCAGGCCCATCACAGGAGCCATCAACCCATGAAATGCTCATCTCCACAAACCCCAAGGAATACAGGGGCACTGCAGACAGCAAGAACCCTAGTGAAGGACTCTGAGGAAATGACACCCTGTCCTAGTACAGTCCTTAGTACAGTACATGCTAGTATCCCTGTGTGAAACCCAACAAGTTAAGTCAACACCACAGCACACTCTGGACTGAGGGAGCTGAAACGTCTTGGGGTTAGAGGAGACATTATGGGGTGCAGTAGAAAAGCATTTTACAACTGTGCAGGAGTTACTATTAGATATTCGGGGAGAAACCAAATGCAGGGAAAGGGAGGGATCTAGGTGGCTTAGAGAGGAACAAGTATGGGAAAACAGAAAGATATGGGGATAAAAGGGACAGTTACATGTAAATAGTTTGCTGGTTGATATGCTTGTCCAGCCATGCCCAGTTTGATTTTTCACTCTTTTCCTGGGTGGAGGACTCTCAATTCACCACTCATGTGTATATACAAAAGTCTGAAGTACAAGCAGCTAAAGTCAGCTCAAAAGTCAGCTCAAAAGTCTGAGAAGAGGGCCTGTGTCTGTGGTAAAAGACCAGAGTAAACTTAAGTGATAGCCACCAGATTGGGACCACAGGTCAGAGGCCCATGTGTCCATGGGGCCAGCACCTGGTACAAATACAGGTGTGCAAATGAGTATTTGATCCCTAGCAAAGACCAAGCCAGACTAGCTGGCAAGTAGGTCAAGTGGCCTGGGAGCTAAGGGGGTATGTGGGTAACAACAGATAAGACCACGGGAAGAGATGGCTATTGGAGGAAACAACAGAGTCCAGCCTGGTTGCTAGAGACCATGAAGTCTGCTGTCTGCAGGGGCAAGATCTGCTGGCATGTTATGTATTTAACATTAAGGTGACAGGGGTACTGGTTACTGGGGGGGAACCAGGGGAGTTATGGCTACCTCTGCCTATTTCTATGCCCGTGTGTCTCTGAGGACAAGACCACCAAGTTGGGTACCAGGAAATGAGGGAGTCCCAGCCAGTTCTGCATGTATGTGCACATCAGTGAGTGAGGCAGTATGTACAGGCAACAAGAGCAAGGCTGCAGCCTTGGGAGTTGCATGTCCAGGTACCAGCAACTGAGGAGACAGAGGTCCTGGAGCAGCTACTGTGCAGACTCAGTGTCTTGACCCAGCTGCTGATAGGATCCACTTTGCCCATATGTATGTGTAGGAATCTCACTAGGGGAGACCCATCCTGCTCAGACAGTGTAGGAATATGATGAGGTCACTGGTGCTGTGTTTGCCCAGCTGCTCTGGGTGTCCATCTGTGCTGTGTGGCTGTCTCTGTGAAAATATGTACATACATGCTGTTCAGATGTGCTCTGTGTGAACATGTCTACTGGGTAGACTGGTTCAGCCTCACTCCTGGTTGTACCTGTGAGCTGTATCAGCTGCACCTTCCCTTCAGGCTGCTGTCCCCAGACCCCACTCCCTTAACTTTTTCACTGGTGTCTCCCACAATATTGCTGTACTCAAACTGGAAGACAACAGTCTGGATGGAGGGAAGACCAGACAGGGTAAAAAAAAAAAAAAAAGGATGGTCAGGCTCAGAGGGTCATGGTTAGTCTGTTGTGTACTGCCTCCAGGGCAGTATTAAGCAGGGTAACTACCACGGGATGATCCACGTGGACCTGCCGTTTAACATGCCTGCAGTGACACGGAGGAGCCGACAGGGGGCAATCCCATTAAATTTTCGAAAGACTAACATGGGTGCAGCCAGGGGCCTGCCGTTTGCAGGGCTCTGTTGAGACTGCAGGAATGGGTCATGGAAGGTACGTGACATTCTGCAAGGACAAAGGGTCTGAGTCTTGCCTCTGGGAAGAAAGTGGGTCTGGAAGCAATACCGGCTTGGGACAGACTGGTTGCAGAGAAGCTCTGCTGGGAAGTACTTGTGATATTGATGGACAACAAGCATAAATCAGCAGTGCACCCTGGCAGCAATAAGGTCTCCCAGCACCCTTGGCTGTATGAATGGGAGCACAGGCAGGAGTACAGTGGTTTTTCCCTCTGTTCAGCATTGCACTCAGTTTTGCCCCCTGCCCCAAACCTCAAACTAGAAAAGCAAGCAAGATGGTCAGGGGCTACAGCACAGGTCCTGCAAGGACAGCATGAGGGTGCTCAGCTTGTTCACTCTAGACTAGACAGAGCTTCGGGGCACCTAAGAGCAATGCTCCCGCTATCCTTCCCATGAGGAAGCCACTGACAGGATGGAACCAGGCTCCTGTAAGAGGCACACCATGGAAGGATGACAGACAGTGGGCAAGCTTAAACAAGAAAGATTCTTCTTCCTCATAAGGATAGTCAAGTAGTGGAACAGGATGACCAAACAGGTTGTGCAATCTCCACAGACTTTCAAGATGCAGTGGGATACTGTCCTGAAAACCTGGTTTGAATTCAGTGTTGACCTTGCTTTGAGAAAAAGCTTGGACTACAGACTACATGAAGTCCCTTTCCACCTAAGTCATTCTAGTAATTTTACATTATTTTCAAAATTTTATCTAGATACTCCTATCAATTAAAAATGTGAATATTTGAAAATAGTTACACTCACTGCAAGGATTATGTGTAGAGACAGATATTTCAAGAAGACATCCACATTACAGATGAGAATGTTAGAAATTTTCTTCTGTAATTGTATCAGGATTCTTACCACTATTTAAAACTGGAAGAGCATAATTATTTTTTCAAAGGGAAGGATTTAATCAGTATTTCTTTAGTTAAAAGGTCCACCTCCTGCCTTCAAGCCATATTCTGTATTCTAGTAAAACACTGTGACAATACATGTATCCCTAATAAGAAACCTGAAAGTAATAACTTGGCTTTGAGGCTAAGCTCACATCCACACTCTTGAAAGCTGCTGCTTTTCACAGCAACCTGGACACCTGTGGCTATACAACAGTTAATTCTGGTCTAACTTACCCTGCAGACCTACTTTTCTTTCCTTCCTCATCACCCCCCCTTCCCCCAACAACCTCTTTTCAGTTTAATGCATCGTAAATAACACAAGAGACATGCACATAAGCACCAGCAGTAACTTTCAGAAAATAAGTATTACGGTGGTATAAGAACACATCGGAGTACTTGAGGGTACAATGTTGGCTGGGACTGTTGCATGAGCGGAGAGGTGAAGCCTGGGGCAATCTTGTCTACACTGCTTTCTGGGAATGTGAGCTTAAATGAAGTGCCTCTTGAACCATGCCCAGGTTCTCCCTTATGACAAAGCAGTAACATAAGAACTAACTGCAGGAAGCCTGCAATACCAGAAAATACATTAAGACAAGTACTGAGGACCATCAGGATCCAATTGGATCCTTGACATACTTACTTAGTACCATATGTATGTATGTCAGAGTATTATCTAGATATGTGCTACCAAGGCCAGGACTATGGTAGTATTTGAGTAAACAAGTGCAATGATCTCACAATGTTTCCTCTAATAAAATTGTAGTGAATTTCAAACACTAACTCTATTATATGCTTTCTCAAATACTGTACTCCATTTTTAAAACACTTGCTTTGGGTATCCCCTGTATCTGATGCTCAACTACTGGTTACTTTGTAAGGATGAAAGCACACTGCAGTAAGAGGAAGCCAAAATACCTTTGCTATTAAAATGGTTCGTGTTTCATACATAATATAGCTTGTTTCCTACCTATCATACTTCACAGCAATTTTTGATTCCAACTGTCTCCTCCTGCTTCCTCTCTCTAAAAGCTCTTTCTTCTGTTGTCTGAGCTGATTATCTCTGCATTCCAGATGTTTTTTTCTCTCAGACAATGCAGTCAAACGCACATCCAGTGCCTGTGATGCGTTAATGATATCCTGAAATAGAACACATACCACTAGCATTTTTAGTACAAACATACCATACTAACACACACAAACAGGCTATGCTCATTACATGATAAAATGGGTAGTAGTTCACATCATATACAGCACAGAAATAAATTCCTACCTGTTGCTGCTTTTCCAGCTGCCTTCTTTCTTCTGTATCCACTGAGCTATTGAGAAACTGTGCCACCTTCAGAGATGTGTTAGTAGAGAGGGTTAGGTTTGTATAAGCAGATACTTTAACCACGTATTTTTCTTCTGCTGTGTACATTTGCCGAAGTTTGGTTTCTTGTATGATCTAAAAAAACCACAGAAGTATTAATCTGACAAATGCGTTACATATGGCAATGCTTTTCAGAACAAGGAATAAACTAGCCAAAATCCACGGTAAAGAACTTCAGCTTACACAAGACACTGACTTGTTAATAAGCCATTGCAAAAAGATGATGCTAAGTTTAATTCATCATTATGCTTCTAATTCACACAGGTCAGCAAAGAACTGTTAAGATACTGTCAAGCATAACATGTTACCATAAACAACTGAACATGTTCTGATTATTCTGGTATTACAGATATTAACAGGTTTTTCCAGTGTCTATTTGTACTGCATCATGAACAAGGACTGTATTTGCTGTAGATGAATAACATGCAAATGTACTGTGTACCAAAGAAGCAAAAGTCAATTAATAGATGAAACCATAAGGTGAGCTGTAATGCATGAATTTCACTGAAGCAAATGTATCTGTAGGAGAGAGAATTGGAAAAAGTATAAAAATACTATTTTTTAATGACTCATGTCAAAAAGCCTGCATAGGATAACATAAACCTGACTAAATATTTTTTCCAGTTTATTTAGATGGTACCAGCTATATTCTGTCGATTTGGTTCCTAGACACTGTAAACTGTTTGCTTTACAGCTCAGACTGGTTGACGACATTTCCAGTTCTAGTCCTTTCTCTACATGCTCAGCTCTATGAAATAGGTCCCTTTTTAAACTAAAGCTTTCTCTGGCATGCATGAAACAAAATGTTGCAAAGAATTTCTCAATCAAAAATAATAAAACCAAAGAAAAAACTTTACATAACTGAACTGAGAAAATGCCATGTGCAATACATTCAGAATAGTATCTCATCTTTGCCCCTAGACCAGTGATTTTTCACTTGTTGCCCACTGAGCTCTGTAAAGGAGGTACTATCTACAGAATAAATCTGACTGGTTTACAAGACGTAAAGACCTATTTTATAGGTAAACTGCTTCATCAAGTGATAAACACAAAGTGGTGGAAGAGCTGCAGTTTAAAGATGAAAATGCTTAGAAAAAAAATTAAGAGAAGAGCTTTTCATCTAGGACTCCCTCCACTTCTCCCTTCCTTGTCCTCATTCTTGGAGCCTCAGAAATACAGAAGATAAGAGGGAGCGCAACAGCTATCCCAACAAAACAAGAACTGTCCTGTATTTGCACAGTATGTTCCCTCAGTTTCTCAAAAAAGCATCTCTTACTGTTCTCAGAGAGCCCAAAGTAGTCTTCCGAATTCAGAGTTCACTCTCTGTACAAGATAGACAGCAGATGTTCAGCACAGACAGAGAAGTGAACAAGGCCTTAAACTGAAAATAGTCATGTGTGTTACCCATTATAATCCAGCAATGATAAGCTTGCAAGAACCCATGAAAGACTAAGACAGAGAGATTAGTCCTAGTGGGAGCTCTTAGCCTATTTCAAGGAATTTAAAAAGTTTCTATGCTATTTATCACAGAAATTCTGACTGAAGCTATACAACTGTATTTGCCAGAAACTGAACACCTTAGTGCATTAAAAAAACAAAAACAAAAAACCAAACCCAAGAAAAACACCAAAACAAACCAGCCTCTATAATTTTTCCTTTAACATGACAGGTAAGCACTGTCACATACTATTAGCTTTGACTGAAATTTTGCCCAGAATATCTCAAGCACTTAAAGTTACTATAATAAAAAAACTTCGAATAACTGACTTGGAACAGTATGAAGATGAAAGATATATTTAACTTCCTGGGGAGTACTGCATTAGATTGAGCGGATTTGTTAAAATGTCTTGCAATATGTTTGTGTACAATGAACTGTTCTCACTTCTGAAAGGCCAAATAAAAGGCTAAAGCAGTTTTGCGCTTTCTTCACATTAACTTGCCAAAAAATTCCAAAATAGGACTCCAGACCACAGGTGTGTTTGTACTGTTTAGGACATCTCACCCTTTCAGTTAGCCTTCTGGTCTTCTCTGTTCCCACAGGGACATCATGAACATGGTACTGGGAGCAAAGGTAACTCATTACAGGACGAGGAGCATCAAATAACTCTCGTAAATATGAGAAAAATCCGTATTTGCTGAAGAGGAGAAAAAAGCATGCATTAGAAATAAAATTTGGCAGGTAAGCAAGCTGAAGTTACTGATGGGTCAGAAAGAAGCTGATAACCTAGAACTGAACTGGTGAAAATCTGATTTGCATAGAAAATTCTGATATATAGCAACACCACTAGAACACTGTATTTAAAACCATTCCCCACTGATATAATTTGATACATACTGCAATTCTTCAATAGGTCTTGAAGGTAAGCTTTCAGCACATGATTCATGAGGCGCGCATACAGCATTCACTCTTAGTTTCCGATGATCACGCATCTAAGTATAGATTGCATTAGTTTATTTTGTGAAAAAGAGCAGAAAAATTCACTACATGAAAATAAAGTATTCATTCTTGACTCAAAGAACTAGAATTATTTTAAACTGACAACCTCTGAAAACCCGGAAAAGTCCACTCAGACATGACCAAGTTCTCTAAAAGCCAAGCTCAGTTAATGACCCTCTGAAAATACTAAGCATTAGAGAAAACAAAAGCAAGAAAGTCCAGAGCCAAGAGCTCAATCTAAACAGGTAAGCTTGATGTAATAAGGAAACCGCCTCTTTCAGGCTGTATGGCCATTCTGCACAGATAACAGTAGGCCACTGGCTACAGAGGCTCTGAGAAGTCTGATCCTAGCAGGGCAGAAAAGATGGAGGATACAAATGAAAGACCAGTTACCTGGTTAAAGAGCCTTGCACTGGTTTCCACAACCATGAAGGCAAGACAATACCCCAGTACCTTAAATATCACCACTACTGTTCACACATTAAAAAAATAAAAATCACTAGCTTCTGTGAAGGGCAGATAGGTCTTAAAAATTGCAGGACAGTTTGTTATTAATCACACTATTCTGTGGACAGGAAGCATTATGATAGTTAATGCTGTATCCTGTGGCTTTTCTCTCCTGCATCATCTGTCTGGCTCTCAAAGGGAACAATCTCCTTTTCGCTCCAGGGAACAGCAGTATTAAGAAAATGTAAGCCTGATTTGATGCCTGGACCATTGTATTGTCACAAAAGATGCTCTCTTGCCTCTTTAGTGAGGAAGCACTGGAAAAGCTTGGTACTACGTTTGTAGCTTTCTGCTTTTGTCATTTTCTTGTACGCAGTATTTTCTCCTCAGTGATTACTGCCTTGTCAAGGAAGACAAAAGTTATTTCTAAAAAGAAACATTTTCCTAGTATTCCTGCATCCCTCCAGTTGGTCTAGGCTTTAAAAAAAAAAACCAACATACCTTACTCCAGAAGAAAACTTTTGAATACTTTGTATTAGCTGTTGTGCTGATCTTGCCAATCAAAACTTAATAAATACAGACTTAGGTAGACTCCAAAGTTGAGGGATCCTACATCCCTATTAAATCAGTTTTAAAAACTGGTGCCTACTTGCCTCCACAAGAAACGCTTCCATATCTTCTTGACTCTCAAAAACAAAAGCACTCATGTCACTGGACGAAATGTGATTTTCAACATATTTAGCATGTCTGTTGTCTTTCATACTGATCTGATAAAAGAAAGGTAATAAAAGTGATTTAATACCATTGGACTTAGCACTGCCTCACCACACATACCCCCCCCCAAAATATTTTAAGCAGTCAGGTGATATCCATGCCTACATTTAATGACAATAAAGACAATGTTTAAACATCTTTAAAGACATATTCTCTGTCTTTTTGCAACCAGTTCTCTTGGGAGGAAACCTACAGTAACTCATCGGTCATTGTGTTCAGTTTTTAGCCATCCATACGCTTTCTCAGCATTCCCAGAGCTATCAGTGTCTCCACCACAGCACCTCCCCCTCTTCTGCTCCACCCTAACCTTGCAACTGCAGCCAACACCATCTCACATCTAGTGGCTCTGCTCCAGTACCTGTAAAGATACCTCACTGTTTAGAAACAATTAACCTGAAGAATCAAAACCAGAAAATGCCACACTCCATAATATTCATATACAGTTCCCTTTGATTTGGACACAGTGAACACTACCAAATACAGAATTGTGAAGCTGTAGAGAGACAGAGATTCACAGATTGAATGAAAGTTCTTTGAATTCTTAATAAAAAAATATATAATCCACGTTTCAGATGGATGAAGCTCTTATCTGAATGAAACGTTAATATTAGAATTCTTCAGTAACTCTCACTAGTAATTAAGACATTGTGTCACTGTATGTGACATACAAAGGCAAAATTACACAGAACTACACATCCTCTGGTTAGCCAAATGCTGGGTATGCTTACTACCAATTTGACCGCTAGAATTTTGAGGTACATGAGACTAGCTTACATTATATCAAAGAAAACACATTCAGACATTAAAGGATGTTACAGAGGTCAATGAGGCCTCAAAGTAAAAGCAAAGGCATTCTATCAGGGCCTTTGTAAAGTTAACTTGGTGTGGTCTTCAGGAAGAAATGAAAAATACTTGGCATTTTATACTAAACACAAGTAATTTTAAACAGTTGTAGCAGTGTACAAAGCCTAAGAATTGGTATAAAAGTATTCAACATTCAACTAACTTAAATTATAGCAACATACTATGAAAATAAGCTTGCAATTCTGAAGAGGAGGAATGGACTGGAGTTCTTAATCCTCTTCACATTTCATGGAGCACATATTACAAGAGGCTGGGATAATGGTGGAATGCACTAGAAAACCAACAGCCTCTTCAAAAATTAAGCACTGTTATTCCTAGCTAGTACAGTGTCTGTCACACCAAAACACAATACAAAACTATGGATAATTTAGGTATTTGTGTCTGCAGCTGGCTGTGCAAAGCAAACCACAAGAACACCTGGGAATCACAGTGACATTAACTGTTGCTGAGCAGGTTGTGCTCTGAGAGGAGGTATTCAATTGTAACTACCGCTGCTTTTTTAAGCAGCAAATAAGAACTACTGAAGTCTAAATAACTGGATGTACCTTAGAGGAAACCTACAACGGACACCTTAATAAAGGACTGCTCCTTGAGGAGCACCTCATCTTACTCAATGTTAAGTATTACTACATTGCCTACAGAATTAAAATTAAAGTTCACCATGCTAACGTATCCTGCACGTAATTGGCAGCTCATTTAACAATGTGTTTTGAAAGTCTGAAAGTCAAAGTCTTGCAAGGCATAAATAAACTAAATATTAACTGGTTGGAGTGATATGCAAGTCAGTCTTCTTACTTCAAGCATCATGGGTTCACAAACTTTTTTTTTAAACTTGTCTTTGTTCTTTCTTAGCCATACAAGAGCAGTGTGTGTGTCTTTGAATCTCCCTTTCAGATGCTCTTCCTTCATGTTCATTACATTATTGAGTTGTTCCAGGTTATCGTTTATTCCTGTAATTTAAGGCATTTCTTAGTGAGTCCATAGCAAGTACACATTATAACTAGCATCTTCCAATACTTACTATGTTACTCTAGCAACAAGGTTGTTAGGAGATTATAAGAATTAAGAGTTTCTCTTCCCACAATCAAGATGCTGCTTATTCGAAAGAAACCTTAACAACTATTAAAGCTTAAATCTAAAATAAAATGAAAACTTACCCACAGGTAACAAAATGCAGCATCACAGTAAACCCACAGGATTTTAGTCCTAGAAGTATCTCTCTTCAAAACTTTCAATACCTTTGTATTTTAAACCAAAAATGCCCCAAAAGGAAAGAGGTAGTGGGACTAGCAACACAAAATCTCCAAGTGTTAGCGCATGCTTGCAAACAAAATGTGTGACAACAGACTGGGTGCGAAAGCATTTGGTATTCAGGAAAAACAGAAAACAGTTACTTCCTGTGCTTCTCAAGGTAATGGTGCCTCCTTCCTTAGGGCATTTGGTCTCTCTCTACCTCAGTTTCTTCTTGGATTCTATGACAGTTAAGTGCCAAAGACATAGGTATGCGCAAACATATTACACTCACTGAAGAATATACATAACACCCACTACCCACCAAGCTATAATTTTTGAATTTTGTTTCTTAGAAGTAATCGCAAATCCTAGGCTAGTATAAAGGAAATTATAGTAATTAAGATTAGCTCAAGTTAATCTAAAAAGGACAAAAACAGCACCACCACTACACCTTCAAAGCAAACTTTTTTGCTTCAGGTTTGGGGGTTTTTTTTGTATCCTGCTAACAGTACATACTATCATTTAATAACATGAAAAAAATGAAACTGGCAAAGCAGTCTCCTTACCCAGAGATCAGAAGAAACTGATTTTTTGATTAGTTTTAAGATCAAGTGCTACTTCTCAATCTTCCTCTTCTTTTCATTTTGGAAGTAGTTTGTTACTTTTAATAAAACTGGTAACAGACAAGAGGACTGCTATACATGTAATACAACTATGAGACTTGAGGTAAACACCTTAAATTATTTCACTACAGCACTGTAACAAGCAATGGTGCACAGACAGACAAAGAAAAAAATAATTAAAAGTCAACAAACAAAACCTCAAATAACTTACTTTTCTTTTCTTTTTCTTGGTTCATTTTCTCTGCTGTTAGATCACTGATATCACTATCAATATTTGCCTTTTCTTCTTGCAATTCCTTCAACTTATTATTAACAGCATCAATTTGTGGCTGAAGATTCTCACAGACTGCCATTGCATTGAGCTCATTCTTCCAGTCCTCTATCATTTTGCGAGTGTTGTGTATTTTCCTTTGTCTGTCCATTTCCTCATCTTTTTTCATTCTCAATGCTTGATTAATTTCTTCAATCTAAGAATTTTGATTATTTCCAACATTAAAGGAGTTTGGTATACAAAACCGATGACAAGTAGGATATCTGTGCAACTGGTACTAAATGTTGATGTAACCACACACTAAAATCCTTAGATTCTGTTATAGTTCCAATAACCCTACAACATTTGAAGAACTGACAAGATTTTGTTAATATTTAGGAACACTTAAGTAAAAATACAATCAAACCTTCAAGACAATTTTTAAAGTTCCTTTATTTTTACAAAAGCAGCAGCTTAAAATCTTCAACACATTTGAAAGTGAGTCTAAGATTGCATAAAACCCATAGCACAAACAATGTGCAACATTGACTCTGCACCCTTATATTTAATTTATACATTTAACCAAGTGATTATATTAAGTTCTGCAACTGTTTTACAACAGATCTTTTTGTTTTCTTATTAAAAATTATGTATATATACACTTAAGAGAAGCAACAACCCTAGCCTCTTGCATAGAATATTTGAGGGCATTTTTAACACTGAGATCACATTACTGTGCTACAGAGGCTGTAGCTTTTCAAGATATATAGTACATATACACACACATACTGTCCATTCCTAAGTTTGCTATCAAGGTAACTGATTTTATGTAGCATACACCTGTCCCTTCGTAATACCCATTTGACTAATAGCTTTTAGAGATTCATTGTGTATTGGAGGGAGTGAAGTGTGGAAGCACTTGCAGCCTGCTCAGAGAAATTTTCCTCTCTGCTAACAGAAGAGCAGGCATAAAAGCCCTGTACCTGTGTATCACTGCAGAATCGAAAAAGCAGCATTCCACCTGAAAGCAGCATATGCTATAGCTAGTACTGAATTAATACATTAGCAAAGAAACACCAAAATAAGTCACAAATATCCAGTCTTACTTGCTTATCTTTTATCTCCAATGCATCTTGCTTCTGTTTACATTTTTGAGAAATGTCTTTGATTTCACCAGCCTGCATACAGTAAGATATTTAGACAGTCATAAATTCAGTTAATTTATAAAAAGCGGTCATATTTCAAAGAACACTTTACATGCATAAGTAAGCATTTATTCCATATTTCATTGCTGACAAAGTCATACTCACCAGTTTCTTATTATTCTTACTTATATCTGTAATGGCCTATAAACTGTTCACAGCCATTCAGCTACAGATCTGCAATTCAATCATGACAAAAGATGTCTCCTAACTTCATCTGAAATGAAAGTAACTCCATCCTCCATTTCAATAAAACGTTATATTCAGATTCTTACAATTATAAAATGTTCTTGCCTCTTTTTCCTAACAACCTTACCAAGGAAACCTTACACTTAGAGCAAGAAAGACTTAAGTTCCTAGGCACAGAACAGCCAAAACAGAATTTGTCAAAGTCATCCTGCCTCTGAAGTGCATCACGCTAAAGCTATAGCCTACACAGCTCAGCCTGACAACTTGTTTGCTTGTATGTAGGCACACATCTCTACTCTTTCTCTGTTATTCTCAGCTGCTATGGAGTTGTAGAATAATATAGGTTCAAGCAGATTTCTGGGCATCACCCAGTCTCATCCCTTGCTCAAAGCAGATCTTACTAGGTTGGGTTGCTTGGGCACTTGTACAGCTGAGTCCTGAACACAGTACTATGCTTTCTCCACGAACTTACTTCCTCCCTCCCTGAACCCTCAAGGCTGAAAACTGCAAGCAGAAAATGAACACTGCAGAAGGATGGAAGGACTGTAAATAAATTCCAGTGCAGACACAGAAACAAACACCCACTACACTCGCTGGAAGAAATGTCTTCCTACAAACTGAATCACACTGAAAATGCTAAGATGCATCAAGAATGGAGAAAAGACTATGCACAATCTACTCCTTCTCACAACATTGAAAGATGTACAAAAATTTCTGACTCTACACCTGTTTACATGAAGGCAATGTGGAACAATACATCTTGGTCTCGCAGTTGACTGCTGTACAGTACTGACTCTGTGATGCTCTCTCCAAAGATCTGGGTAGGCATTCTGAAGAGGAAGCTCTCTCCTAGGAAACTGATGCTGTATGTTCAGAAAACAACTCTGAGGGCTCTCAAAAGCAGGGCACTAGCAAGGAACTGAAATTAAATTTTTCAATTATCATTATATTTGCAGTTATTTTCTATTTATATATACCTACCTTACAGGATACATGAACAATTACAATTGTCTTCATGGTACAACTACAACAAACTGCTTTGTACTGTCAAATATTGCTAAAAAAATTGCACTGCATAATCCACTCTGTTCAAATGTCTTTGAAAAGCCTAAAGTGGAGACTACTCTAGGCTTCTGCCTCACTATTTCATCAACCTCTTCCTTCAAAATAGGCCAATTTCTTTTTTTCAGAATATACATGTCCTACACACCCAATGCACAAAATTTTACTAGGAGTTCTTAGTCTGACCAAATCCTTAAAAGGTTTTAACACAGGGAGAGAGAAAAGAGAAATAGTTGTGCAGTGCCTCAATACATTAATTTCTTCCCAGATTTAGTTCTGCCTTTACTTTCAGTCCAGCTCCTTCCAGGCAAAACCTGTAACACCACGTCTAGCTTTTTGCCAGCAAACTGCAAACAAGATCTAATGAAGGAGGTGGTTTATCTCTGTTCTCACAAATATATCCTCAAGCCAAGCGCAAGATCTCAAGAAGCAGTCAGGATTACAATTATTTGATAATGATATAAGCCTGGACCAAAGGGCCTGAAGACAATTATGTTCTTTACAGGTCTGTGTGCTCAAAACAGAAAGGACTTAAAATGCTAAACTGCTTTCCCTTAACACCAAATTGAAATCTGTCTTGAAAAAAAAACCCCAAATAACCAACCACCACAACTTCTGGGTCAAAAAAAAAGTTACTGTTTTTATAATGAAAATAAGTCATTAATCAACCCTGCTGGCTTAAGCAAAATCATCTGTGAAATGCTCACCAGGTTCTGGCATCTACAAAGATAAAATTCCAAGTTACAATAATTTCAAGCAGTATTTACCAAAAAGTGAACAATTAATCAAGTAGCAATTTATAGAATTTTAAGGTAGGGTACTTAAAAGCCTTGAGGTTTTGCGTTTGGTCAAAACTATCTTCTGACAGTGTGAGCAGCATTGATTCTCCTTTAAAAGAACTACATTTTCACAGCCCAACTAAGAAGATCTGTGGGAGGTAAAGGGATTTCAGTACTCAAAAAAGTTACTGTCACAAAAGTTCAAACAAAAAATAGCAATACACATCCAATATCTTGTTAACTTGCCCAATGTCACACAAATTGTTCATGCCATAACCAGGTATATAACATATTCCGTTAAATCTTTTTCCATGAGCATGCTCCCTGCAAGTTAAAACTAAAATGCTCACTTTCCCCCCCCTAGGTTTCTCATACAGAGGACACTCATACCCATCAAAGGATTGCTTTTATATGAATATAGCCCAATACTTCTAAAAACTGTGGTAGCAATGGTTTAGTAGAGTTCTTCACGAAAAAATTTTAAGTATAACATTAAAGTGAGTATATATGAGTAAAACTTATCAGGATAATACCAAACAGTGAAAACAAAGCTTCACACTTCACAAGCATGAAGGCCCTTACTGCATTATGAAAATTAATTTCAAGATTCCAGCTGTTAACTTCCCTCTAACTACACTTACTCTTAAAACACCAACAAAAACCCATTAAAAAAACCACAACCCACACACAAAAACCCCTCAACCACACCAAAAAAACCCCACTTCAATAAAACTGCAACATTTTTACACATTTTGTTATTTTGAATCACAACATGGTAAACTCTTGCAATACTGTGGAGCACAAAATTCAAAGGATACGCTTAAAGGGCTTTCTTAATAATATACATGATAAGAATAAGAATAATACACTTGGGTAAGTAGTATTGCCAGGTACAGGTTACATCACAACAAAAGCAAGAGTGGTGTGAACAACAATCTGTTGTTTTTGTTCGTCTGGTCTTTCTGGTTTGCTTTTGGTTTTTGCTTTTTTCACTGAGATGCTGTTCATTTTGTTTGGAGAGAAGAGTGTGTCATTTGTTTTTTTTAAAGAAAGCACATGGACTGTGTATCAGCTCACAGTGCGCTAAGTACCACTGAAGTTTCAGACCCTGATTCTACAAAATGCTTCATGACAGCAGTCCTCTACAGGTGTCACATGTGTCTCCACACCAAGGTCTTTTGACCTGATCAGGTATCTTCAAACAGAATTCACTGCAGCCAGCGTTATCATTTAACTTGAGTTATCCATTAAAAATGTGTGGAGCCTATGCATACAATGACTTCTGCAGCCTGAACAGTACGTGATAGTTAAAATCCTGCAGATAATTACAGTACTTTCCTATTTGTCATACAGAAATGGTAATTTTCCATATCCCCAGAGAGCAGCTATTCAAGAAACGGATAGTAAGCTGTAAGGAATACGTAGGTTTTCCATTAAATTCTCTTATGCATAAAAATAGTCACAACTGATGGAAGATTACTGTCTAATAAAAAATATATCTTCTTTATGGAATTAGGTTAAATATTAGAAAAACACTTAGGTCAGAAAAGCTGTAATTTAGCTTACATTAACAACCCAAACTGGCTACATTTTAAGGAGATAAACAGAGCATCTACAAATCCCAACTACAGAATAGATGAAAAAAGGCAACAAATTCAATGTAAGTATTTAACTTAGGGAAACTGTAATACTACATCCCTGAAGATTCTATGAGAACATTGTAAAATTTGTATGCTCCTATAATAGCAAGAGAGTGGACTTTCAGAGTTGCTACTAAGAAATGTATGTCTTGAGCTTAATTGTTTTTAATAGAACAGAGATGTGGAGAAGGCAGTGAGAACCAAGGGCTCAAGTATTTCAGAAAAATGTTTTCTGAAACACATTGTTATAGCACACTAGAAAGAAAAAGGAAAGTTGAACACAGAACTGAAATACTACATATATTAACTGAGAAATTAAAATACCTACCTTATCTCTGATTTTTATATCCAGACTCTTCAAATTCTCTTCAGTTTCTTGGATTTTTTTTGACAGTGGGGACCGCATTTCTTTCAGATTCTGCACTTCTTCCTTGGCTTGGTCTCTGCTTTGTTTCACTTTCTCATGCTGCTGACGAACATTTTCGTATTCCTTGGAGGAGATGAAAGTAAAACAGAAGACTTTTGTATTCTATTCCAGTACTTTATACTGCTCTAACATTTTATTTAATTGCACGAGTTTTAAGAGAAAAATCTCATTCAGAAGCTATTATTAAAGCAACTAGTTAATTAATCCTCTTGTTACTAGTCACTATGACTAGGAGATGCGAGGATCACTCAGTTCCCAGTGAACAAGCACACATATTTAATGGTTCTTAAAAAACGTGCAATTCACAGAGCAGAAGAAACAACCAACTTGTCTGCAATTACCTTGCCTCTAAATCCATCTGGGACCAGTGCAGAAAAAGTAATTCTTTAGCCCCTTCTGTCCATAGTTTGAGCACTACTTAGGCAGAAGTCCTCAAGCTGAGGAGCAAATAACCATTGAAAACTTCAGGGGAAAGAAAAGGAAGGAGCTGGACAGACAGTCAGAGCCAGTAACAAATACAACCCTGAAGAACACCATGGAAAGTGACAGAGTTGACCAGAACTCAGGGGAAGAAAAACTCCATCATACACCACAGATGCCACAGAAGTCACTATCGAGGAAGTTTAACTGGAGATGCACTCCTGAGAAGAAAGAGATGGGAAGAAGTGCGGTGACTAAGAACCTCCACTTCAAGAAGACAGGAATTTTGGGGAGAAAGTTTAGGGAGAAAGTCATCACTAGTGAATATTTTTGTATTATGCTTTCTGGAGGGAAAAACTAGACAAAACAAAACAAAAAATCCAGAACAAAAGAACAAGACATACAGATCTAGGAGACTTCTTGCAACTGGCTGGATAATATTTTTTAAGTTTGTTATACTACACTTAACTCATGGTTGTCACTTTTCTTGTGCTCGTCTGTACATAACTAATAAAGTACATTGTGAACAGTCTCACATGGATGGAAGAAAGTTTCTTGCAGTAAATTGTTTAAATGGTGGTTATTGCAAATTTGCTACCAGAATATATTTATTTAATTACTCTGAAAAAGATACTCAGTAGGCCAGAGGGAGGAGTAGATATATGCAGGTGGGAGTGCAGAGGAACAGAAAGCTATTGGATTTGGCAGGCACTAAAGAAAGCTGCTGGTTTAGAGCATACACTTGGATTATTCCAAGTTTTGGAGCATTAAAAAGAAATAAAGATAGCCTGCAAGCTCTATCTGTAACAGTGAACTTTATCTGCTACTTCTTTCTCCTAGTTACTTAATAACTCTGCCTGTAAGTACACACAGTTAATCACACATTAATCAACTTAGGCTATTAAATACAAATTCTTTCATAGTATCTTTTTCATAAAGCCAAAAAGTATTTGAAAAAAGCTGCTCTAATTCTATGATGTGGAGTACAATCTGTAGACACCATTACAAAGTTACAGAAGTAAAGGAACTATACTTCCCCTTAGCTGAAAGAGTAAGCTTAAAATTTAGCTCTGCCTTAGATATTGTATCTCAAGGTTCAAGCAAATACACATACAATGCACTTCATTTCTTCTGATACAAGACACAGGCAAGTTTCCATCAAAACTGTCATGACATGGCTTTTATACATTAAATCCCTTCACCAAAACTTTAAGAAAACCTGACTTTTGATCCCTGTATTTTGGCAACCTTTAAGCAAATAACCTTGATGCTTGTAATTATGCACTTATCTCATGGGAGAGCTGAAATCCTGTGGAAGTTCTGCAGATCCTTAGCTATGTGCACCTAAACTACATAAAAAAGCTTTTCTCAGCTGTGAATGGAAGAGGAAAAGGAGAACGGACATGGCTTGGCCAAGACACATTTTCAGAATTACATGTTTCCAGGACATTTACAGTAGGAGGAACAGCACTATAGATATATACACACATACTACCTCAAAACAGTATACTTTATGGTATACCATACTTCATTAAGCTTAAGCTTGGAGGGGTAAGAAACCTCCCTCCTTTAAGACCCTACAAAAGAAGGGCTATCTATGTCAAAAGAACTGTAGCTCCTTAAATTTTATCATTGACTGTAGATGACACAATCATTTGACAGAAGCCCCACTAAGGTACACAGAAGAACATAAAACTTCTCCTAAATCCTTGACTCCCAATCTTTAACATTGTATTCCTAGAGTCTATTTAATAGCATTTAAAAGCAGATGCTCAAAAGGCTATTAGACACAGACATCTATAAATACGGTGTATAATTCTCCACATAGAGAAGCAGCTGGCACTGACTAGAAAAAACACTTGACTGGAAAAGCGTTCCTCAGGTGAAAAGTAGTGGTCTTCAGAATAAAAACACATTTCTACAGGGGCCAAACAGTTAAAGCAAGTTCAGCATTACACTCTGCCTTTTCAACCATGATCAACAGTCTAGTGTCCGTTTTTCAGTTGACCTGTTTTCAGGCTGTCCGTCTTCTCCATTTAGTAACATACCATAGTATTTATACATCTGCCTCCTGGCTGATTCGGAGGCTCAGCCCAGTATTGTTTTGTTACAGAGGAAATTTTAAACAGCTAGGTCTATTTGGTCTACAGGTAGAAGCCTACCTTTTGGTGAGGACAGGAGCGAGAGAAGATCCACAGAAGGAATAAACTGCTGTGCTACTCTGAACTTTGGTGAACCCAATTTTAGTGACACCAAAACCATTTATTTCTTAGGATTAAACAGTGCTAGTCAGATGACAAAGAAACAGGACCTTGTAAAAGAATGCATTTCTTCTTTTAGAGATCTTGGTATTTTGCAATACAGGAGAATACCAATAGATCTGTCAGGAGGATTTGACAACACACTAAATAGCAACAATCTTTTATGTTGAGGATCACAATGGAATGTGAAATTTTTTTGCAGCCTGTAGGTCAAATATCTTCTACCTAGTAAAACAGTTATGTTGATGACCCTTGATTTCAACTGTAGATTGTTTACCAGAAGTCACTTGCTGGTGGTTAATCTGGTACCCACCACTGATTCTGTACTACATATCAGAACTTCATGCAGGTGTCAAAATACACTTCCATGGATTCAGTGGCCAAAAAGTTAAATTTCTCCAGGTTGAGTGCACTCACCTGAAGTATTTAACATACTCAGTGACATAAACTGTTGGAACACAGCAGTGAAAGAGTAAGCTGTGAAGAAGTCTGTCTAAATTTGCTTAAGAAACACATACATAACAGCAATGTTCTCAAACTTATGGAAGACAATTTAACTGACAGCAGGTAAGGTTCTTAACTTAGTTTCCCCCCACCAGTTTCTGACCAGCCTTCAGAGCTCTGTATCTGCAAATATCTTACAGTAGACAACAATCAGTATCCATCTACATTAACAACGTAAGACCTACATCTCTCCTAATAAAATTCTTGTTAACTAAGCCAGGCTAATGCATGTATAGGAGGAAAAACCCAAATCATTCAGCAAGTATGGAAGTCCAATCCTAATGGCCCAGAGCATACAGCCCACCTCCTTAGTACCTACCACCATCTATCTACTTAAATTGCTACTCCTATACCCCTCTGTGCTGCTAGCATGGAGGTTTGAGGGCAGTGAAGGTTCGTGCCTTGAATCCAGTTACTCTTCAAGATTTAAGGGACAAAGTTCTTTGTATACCCACAAGAAACTTTTCTGCAAAATTGCAACAATATACTTCACAAAAGTTTTTTGCATCCTCCACAAATACCACATGTAAGCTTTAGCAAGCTCTGTACCTGTATTTCATGAATTCTCTAAAGCTTGCAAATAAGGCAAACAACCTATTGCTTCAATATAATAAAAACATCAGCTTAAACTGTTTAACAATTTAACATGACTGACCACTCAACGTCAAAACTAAACCAGTCAAAAGTGCTGTTCAGAAAGACTTATTTTGCTTTGCATAAATGACCTGTCATCCTTGGTTCTAGGCTCTTTTGAATTCGTTTATAATTTTAACCTCTCCAAATGTCAACATTCTTGAGGTCGGCAACCTATATTCACCATGATTTATGTCATGCACACCAAACCTCAATTAACAAATTAAAATTAGCAAAGGGAGAATGCAACCTGTAAAAAACAAACCAGAAAACACATTCTGTTGAAAAAAATAGTGATTTATAGCCAGAAGAAGGAAGTGGAACTGGCTAGGCCCATTAAACCAGTTGTGTCTACATGGAATAAAAAGGAGTACTGTTTTTGGCCCATATTGCTGGCTTTCCTAAACAGCCAGTAACAACTTAAGCAATTTCTTCAGTCCAGCTACATACACAAGCAAACCTCTGATCAAAGCTAGGCCAAGAACAGCCTTTCAAGACCTAGCCTGTTTGCAACCATGCAATTGTAATGATGTTCAAGTTAACTCTGGTCAAATTTCTTCTAAAGAAACTTCTGGCATATTTCTAATATTGCAGAATCAGGAAAAATGGGTTAGGTAAGAAAATATTGGAAAGAAACTGAAAACTTACCACCCAAGGTCTTTTCCTCTCAAGCATCTCAATTAAGTCTAGATGGTGTTTGCGCTCATGGTATCTCTCAACATCTTGTTTGTATCGTTCAATTCTCTGTCTCATTTTCTCCAAAGAGTTAGTTTTGTCTCTGCACAAGTTCTGTAAGAACAAACATTTTCATATTTTACAGTATCTACTTTGTGAAAACACTTCTCCACACCTCACCTGTGCATTAAAGCAGAAATTTAACATGAGAGGACACTTTAGTACAGCAGTAATTAAAGGGGAACAACCCAACTAGGAATATACAGCTTTTTCAAGTACATTTATCATATAGTTTCCATGAAAACAAATCTAATTTAAGTAAAAATATTTTCTTCAGATCAAGAACTCTAATATTTTGTTTTCTCAGGAAGTTACTGCCTACAGCACAAGCTTCCATTTATCTAGACATTTGTAAACCACCATAACTAGTTTTGATGAACACAAGTAGCAAAAATGATTGTGAAACATCTTGTAGATATTTTTAACAGAAACATTAAGGTTGGTATGTGAATGTGGTATCTATGAGTGGAAATGCATGCACACGCACACGAGAAACAATAGCATAAAGGAACAGAATAAAGGATTAAAAGGATGGCCTGTATGGCTAACAATAGACACTGTTCCCAAGATACCATTCCCAACAGTAACAGCAAGGAACACATTATTTCTGCAAAGATCACCAAGCCTGCACTCTAGCAAGATCACAGTACAAATCACTGTCAGGGATAAACCCTGTGTCCT
The DNA here is from genome assembly GCF_015220075.1 of Falco rusticolus. NCBI lineage: Eukaryota > Metazoa > Chordata > Aves > Falconiformes > Falconidae > Falco > Falco rusticolus. Next base: position 44,992,071 of record NC_051210.1, on the reverse strand, counting down.
AAAACCATGACAGCAACAAAGTTGAAGCTTATTGCATACACTCTCCCTTTTCTCTGTCTGCAATATTCCAAACCAGGAAAAACAGGCAGCAGTGGTGTGACAATCTCATCCATAACTTATAGAAGCTGCAGTCAGCAAGACTAAAGCAAAGGACCACCCTATAACTGCTGACGAATTCTGAAAGGCATAAAAGATCTGTCCAAAAAACTTGTTGCCAGTCAAGAATCCCAGGGAAGTGTACAACAGGCATCCCATCTAGATCACCTGCATATGTCTTCATGCTTACAAGTGAATGAACTGCGACAAAATATAAGCATGACGTAGTAAAATCAACATGCTGCAGACTTTGTAAATGTATACCACCTTCTAAGACCTCATGTTAAATTTTATTATGTTAATTATCATACAGTCACTGCTCTCTATCTATAATGTGCATGTTTACCTCCAGTTCTCTTTCCTTTTCTCTGAAGTTTTTCAGTTCACAGTGAAACCGGTACATTTCTGGAGGACCGATGGACTTTTCAGTGGCTTCAAGCAACTCAACCTTACTCAGTTTTGCAAATTCTCCAACTCTGTCCTACAAAATAAGAACACAGTATTTGTTAGAACAGTGCAATACAGTAATACTGGATTTAAATACTGCAACTTACTTCTCATGAAGGTCACCTGACTCACAGTTCTATGCTAGAAAATTACATCAGAGCTAAGTTAATTTTAAGTGCAGGATGACCATCTCTGAGTAGCAAGCAAACCCTCCTAAACATTTTGTAAGAGATCATACATGGTCTTCTTGGAGTTGCTCTGGAATGATTTAGAGCTTAGACCTTAGCTGTCCAGCAGCTTTTGAGGGCGGCTGTTGAAGACATGGGTTGGTTCATTGTTTTTGAATTGGCTATTGTTCTTCTGAACAAAATAGTTTAGTAAAGACAATTAGAAGTTTTATTCCTCTATTCTTAATATTTTTTCTCAAGCTGCTGAGGCTACACCTTCCCAGTATAAATACTATGATAAACTCAAAAGTTTAGCCATGTGGAAGTTAATATAAAGGCTGGCAGCCAAGGGTATCAGGAGGCATTGCTGCTGTCCAAGGCAGAGGAACAGCTCAAAACCAAGACTGAAGTCAAAGGTGTGCTTGTCATTGCTACAGTGTCATTACAGCGAGCAAGTAAACCAAAACTTTCAGGACATAGTATTCACTGAACTGACACCTAAGTACTAAAGAAAAAAGCTGGTTTAAATATGAAAGTTACATTGACAGAGCATGCAGAAAGTTCATTCTAAACAAACACTGTGAATAAGTAAATGAAAAAGAAACAAAAATTTGTTTTGCAATATTAGCTTTCTAAATTTTAGAAATTTAATTAGATTTAGTTTTTGCCTTCTTGAACGTATTTCTCCTTGAATAGAACAATAAACCCATGGTTAGCTAGACTCAGGTAAGGCTTCCTTTTAGTACCATCCCTGGTTATCCATGTGAACCGGGAACATCTTCGGAAGGAACCCACTGTAGCTGTTAAGGTGCAATTGTGAGGTGACTGTTATCTGCATAGAAATCCTGACATACCTGAGCATGGCTTCAGATATGGAAACTGCCTGTAGTATTCTTTACTCTTCTCTATCCTTTAGGAGCAATTTTCCATCAGGATTATTTTACTCTTAAGAATTTGATCCTAAATATCTTTGTCCTATGCTATGCTCAAGAAACCACTGAACCACAGACATTACCAAAAAGGCTCTAGTAGCAGTCTCTGTTGCAACTGTACTCAATCATTCAGTAGGATTGCTTTCTGGTTTTTGGAGAAAGAAATCCAGAGAACTCCCCTGCACTTACCAAGTGCAGGATCCAATCATGAGGAATTGACTGGATATAACCAGAGAAAAGTGCATGCAGGGATTGGCTAGGCAAGTCAGGGATACAGAACTACAGGAATCACACAGGTAAAAGTACAGAGACAGCTAGATCTCAAGACCTTTGAAAAATTTCCCTACAGATTTGTTGCTTAAGAATGTCCTTACAGCAGCATGGACAGGACAGGACAGATACCACTGCTAGTGCTGCTACTTGAAACACCAACATGGGTAACATCAGCAGCTTTCATTTCAGTTTGAGCTGACAGCAGGTACAAAACTGTCCAGTTAGTGAACCTTAAAGGTCACAATGGCTACCTCATCCCTCTCATTCTTGGTGCTATGCCACTAAATCGCTCAACTGCTACAAAGCTAAGCAGCAACAAAACCCTCTCAAAACACAGCATTTGCACCATCTTCAAAATTCATTCATACCTGAGGAAGAAACTGGCACAAATTGTCCATCTGGATATTTAAGGCTGCAACCTGTTCTTCTACTGTCTTCAGGGTTGTTGGCTTTTTGTTGATAAACCATGCTGATGTGTTGTTCACCACTTGAATCTCACGTGTGATAATGATATTGTCAGGCGTCTTACACCTGATTAGTAAAAAGAAGCGTTTAAACCTTTGAGAATATGCAAAGGTTACAAAGTTTCAAAGTATGTTAGAGTTATGGTATTAAAACCTCTAGGTATCTAAATATTTAATATAAATTAACTGAACAGTAGCAGCAAATTCACATTTTATACTTCAGAAAATGTCCAGTACTTCAGCAATGAATTAATCTCACACAGAAAACATCAAGAATATCTGCAAATCTTAACTCAGAGGCTCTAAGTTATTATATAAATGAGTTAGTTACTCATGCTGAATTTATTTAAAGTCATTAATTTAGTTTTATATATGTACAGTTTACATAAAAGTGTATTTTTTTATATGAAGTTTAGTAAGTTTTAAAATTGGTATGCAGGAGGTGCACACTAATGCTATGCCTTTAAAGTAAGTATTAGTGTACAGAACTACATCAATAACCTGTGCATATAAATTCCATATGGGAATAAAAATAGTATCATACAGTGTAAAAAATAACTTTATTTTCTGTTTTTAAAGAACAGCAAAGATGCATCAGGTTCTCTAACTCAACACTTCTCTTCAAAAACTTAATCTGGTTAAGATGCCTCATGAACAAACAATGAGATCGTCACTATTGAAATTTTGGTCACTGTTTTGATTCAGAAATTGTCTACTGTCTGTTCAGTCAGCATGTTATTAAAGATGGAGAATAAGGGGTCATAACAGTTCAGCAGCTGTCTACCTCAGAAGACTTAAAAATAGAGGTAAGAGCAGAAGTGGGTAATTCAACAGCTTCCAGTGTTAGAAATAAGTGCCACAGTGATATGAGCCTACTTCTTGAAAGCTGTATGATTATTTCCTCACAAGTATCTACTACCTTATTTTAATATACTAGACTTCCTTCAAAAGACCTACAAAGATATGCTCCTTTCTTTTATCAAATTAAGAACCTTTTACTACTATAACTCTTGATTTTAGTTACAATCTAAGATCCAAATTCAACCAAGACAGTAAGTGCTTATAAAACTCAAATTTTAAAATCCCTGTCAAAAAGCTGTCTTCTGCAGCATTGCTCTTACCCTACATGTTGCATTTAATTTTCTACTTAAAGGACTGAACTACATTGCAACAATTACAGTAAACATATGAAGTCTTGACATACTGCAGATCTCTCTTCAGACTTTCAAGTAACATCAAGTTGTATCTATGCTGGATCAATCACACTGTCTATCTGAACCTCAACTATACTATCCTGTCCCCTATGCCACTACTTGGCCAGTCTCCAAAGAATACCTTACTCGATCACTCCCACAAGAATGAAAGAGGATAGGATTTTTTCAAAGACCTGTCCCAATACATCTTTTTTTTCCTTAACATGATTTTCTTGTTATACAATCTAATCAGGGTGACCAATTCTTATACAAATTAACATGGGCTCTGAATCAGTTGATTACATCCATGTTCTATTTAGTTTATGCAAACAGATCAGGTTAAGGCTTATCAAACCACCTGTGCTACTGCAGCTTCATTTTAAGATCTCCGAAAAGAAGCACTCATTTATGAACTCCATTGGAATACTCTCCAGTTGTCAAAAGGACCCAAACAAAACAAAAACAAAAAACCCCAAAGAACACCTTACAGGAAGCATGTAATATTGCCCTGTAACCACAAGTTACTGATGGAATTTTACAGAGTCCAAATGGTTTTCAATTGCTTTGTTTTGCAAAAGCTTACCTAAAAAGACTGCATTAGCCAGATTTACTTTTTTTTCTTCTTTTATTTTAGTATGCCATGTTTTAGTAAGAATGTAGAGGAGCCCCTAATACCAGCAGTATCAGTATAAGAAAGTGAAAGCAGAACATCTGGTTTTAAAATTTAACTTGTCTTTTTTTTATTTTTCTTCTTTAAAAATAATTTCTAACCACTATGTCATAATGGTAGTAATGACTATCTGAATCATCCGAACCTTAAATGTAAATCGAAACAATCAAAATGTGATAAACACACCATCTACATCAATCTTTATCTATGTATCCTTTGTACATCAAGACAAGGTAAAATGCTTCAGAAAGCAAAATCAACAACAGACATCACTGCTTATTTCTTGCATGGTAATTATTGACCCTTAAAATTTTGAAGTGAAGTTGGGGTGGGGGGTGAGGAGACAGAAAGTAAATCACCAGCTTAAAGACACTCCTCTACACCAGATTTTTCACAACTTCAAGAATTACTATATGGGGAAATAATCTGATTAAAAATGCATGAGGAAATATTGTTTTACTACTTACAGTTCAATTTCTACTAGACCTTTCAAGCACCCCTGCTTTACAAAGAGACCAACCTACAAAATAATTATAGAAATCATTATTGCAAAATAACAGTGTATTAAAATGTAATCTCTTACAAAACTACATATTTATATAATAGAGTTGCTGCAATGCGGTATTTTATTAAAAACTTACAATTACAAGCTAAAACGTATTTTGGCTGTGTATTAACTAAAAATAAAGGACAACACTATCATCTTCCTTACTGACTAGCAGCATTAGAACTTCCTCCATAGGTTAGCAATTTCTGATCAATTTCAACCTCCAAAACTGAACCAATTATAACCAGCAGATCCACAGAGAAAGAACTCATGACCTTCAGGAACAAATGCAATACAAACGAAAGACATTGGCAAATACCTGTACTAATAGAACTTCCAAATCTAATAGTATAAAAATATATAAACATGAAAAGCCAATGAAAATACCACCACACAGTGCTGCCATGCAGTCAATTTCCGTATATACATTTCCTCAAAACTAAGCTGCAATCACAGAATATGTACAATCATTTAGGTACCCAGATTCAGTGCTCAGAAGATCTACTGCAATATGTTCCATCCAAACAGAATATCCAAGAAGCAAGAGAAAAATTTAAATTGACAATACAAACTTCCTACTATAATGTCAACACGTGATCACTTAGGAGTAAAAAAATAAAATAATCATAGAACCATCCAAAAAACCAACTTCCATTTATGTCAAAGATCAGCAGCTCCATGCTTTTAGATAAATTCTCAGACCCTGTAAGGACATGTTCATTTCCACAGGTTCTATATATTTTGAAATTAAGTTGGAGTTTTTTAATTTTATTTCTCCTTTAGCTGGTATTTCTGATCAAATGTTTTTTATGCATTAACTGATATTTTCCTACCCCACTGTGGGGGCTGAAGACATCTTCACATATAACCTCTGGTCTGCTCTGGTTCCAGTACGATTCACTTGTTTCCATTTCACAATTCAGCCAAAACAACTAGTTTAAACAAAACCCCTTTGGTAAAAGCCTTTGTCTCTGCATCAGGTTATTTTACAATTTGCATACCTTTATTTTTATAAAAATAAAGCAAATCAAGGAAGACAGTCTTTTTCCCCCCTCCTATGCTGGAAAGGTCTCTTAATGAAATTCAGTTTAAGCACGAACAATAAAAAAGTTCATAGTTACCTTATCAGCTCTCCCTATGAAAGAAGGTTTTCCACCCAGTCCCAAGCAGATGGCACAAACAATGCTTGACTTCCCTGTTCCATTAGCACCTATGATCATGTTCAGATTGGGTCCTGGATATACTTCACAGGAATCATATGTTCTGGAAAGTACAGCAATTTTTTGAACCTTGTAAACACTATGTCACCTTAAAAAATATTTACTTGCTTTAAAACACTTTATGATAACATTAATTATGACAGAAAATTTTATCAAATCTAGACTCAAACCTGAAATACTACTTTGTAAGAAAATCTCAGAGTGAAAACTAACACTACAATCAAACATCAAGGAATACATTCCTATCAGCCAGAGCATTTACAACTGTCTTCAAAAGAAATTATTAAAAAGAATGAAATCCAGCCACATGACAATTTCTATTGACTTTACTATGACATCCCATTATTTTACAATTAAGAAAAAAGACAGAAAGAAGATAGAGTGAAGTCAAGCCTGTTACATTTAATTCCAGCTGCATGCTGCACCGCAGTCAGAGATTCCCCGTGCCTAACCTCTGCAAGGTACTTGTGTCTTAAGCTCTACAAGCCGCCTGTGGAACATCCTATTGATAATAACACAGTAGCGTTCTTGAGTTATAAGAACCTAAATCATTAGCCTGTTATTAGTGATTTTTTTTTTAATTGTATTGGAGATCTTTCATCATGTGCATCAGGTATGCCTACTGGAATAGCAACTACAGGAAGAGACCAAACCCAAACATGTAAATTCAAGACAAACTGTTAATATCGGTATGATAAATAACATTCCACATTCATAACAAACTCCACCGCTGGCTGTTCTGTTCCCACACTGTACCAAATGCAAAGAAAAGAACTGAGACACTAACACCAAAGAAGAAACACAAAGCAGCTAATGGCAACACAATAGCATAACCCACGTAGTCCTGGAAAAGAAGGTACCTGAACCCTTAATGTCGAGGCTTAAACTACTATGTTTGAAGCTTCATTTGGCATCTATAGCTTGATTCATGAACCACGCTACTCAAAACTGTTTTCAAGGCTGACATGGAGCTATGAGCGTACCAGCCATAAGAAAGTGGCCTGAAAATCTCTGCTGGTAACTATAATAGCTCCTAACAGAACGGTGTCCCCACACACAGAAACCGGAGAAAGCACGTGCAAAAGGTAACAGCACACTTTATCCTGATGGTTCCCAAGGCCTGTCCCGCTGCCCTACGAACGTCTTGTGCACTCTCCCCTCCACTACTTGACAATCACCTAACTGGGAGGAAAGAAAAGCATGCAGAGGCCGACACGGACAACAGGAGCCACCACCTTCGGGAAGACGGGCCGACACGACCACCCCTGGGGAACGCACCCCCACGGAAGCGATCCTGCACTAAGAACCTACGGGACTCGCAATCTACCCAGCAGACTCTCTCCGCCCTCTAAGCAAGGCATCATCTTCCAGAAAAAAAAAGTTTCCCGCACTCCCCCTTCCAGCCCCGATTCACCTCGGCACCCAAGGCCTTATCAAGCCCTGGTAACCGAGGGCGCCTCCCCGCTCCATGCGCCACAGCGGAGAATGGCCGCAGCGAGCGCGCCCCTGCCTCGCTAGCCCGCTGCTCCACGTTTGGCCCTCCTGACTTAACGGCCAAGTCCCCACCGCCACACCCGCTTTAAAATAGCGTGAGGAAGGAAACCGAGGCCGCCCAAGCTGGCCACCAACCTCTAAGACGGCAGGGACCTCGGGCAGGAGCGCCCCAGCGCCCCACAGCCAGCCAGCGGCGGCTGCCGACAACCCAGGACGGGAAAGCGCCCACCGCTCACTCACAGAAAGTTCTCGATGAAGATCCTGACGATGGAGCCCTCGACAAAGTGGGGGCGCGCCTCAGCGTTGCCGAGCCTTATCTTCCGCTTCTTCTGGCTCACCACCGCCATTTTCCCACTTGAGCGCTCCCCGAGCCCCGGCCAAAAGAACGCGCTCTACGCCTCGCTCTTATTAGCCGGAGAGGAAGGGCGGGCAACTGCGGAGCGCCCTCATTGGCTGATAGGGCGGGGCTGATGGGGCGAGGCTTTTCATTGGCTCGCAGAGAGTCGCGCGGCTGCCCTTTGGCTGGAGGAGAGCGGGCGGTGAGGGGGGCGGGAGGGAGGCTGGCTGGCTGTGGCGGCGGTTTCGCTTTCCGACGGGGGCGTGGGAGGCCGCGGCTGTGCCCCCCAGTACTGAGGAGGACGCAGGGCGTAATTCGCGGCCTGAGTGCGTCCCGGCGGGCGGGAGGAATCCCTTCCCGTCTCACGGGCTGCACCTCCCGGTGGGTGCTGCGGCGGGAGGACGGCGCCTCCCGGCCGGTGCACCCTGCGGTGGGACGCGCGCGGAGGGAAGGTGCCGGTGCCGGCGCTGTGCCCCTGGCGGCGGTCTGCGCAGGGCTTATCCCTCACAAGAGGGGCGACCGGCACCGGGACCCGCCTCCGGCGTACTTCTTGGAGGTCCCTGCCCGGAGCGCGTTGGGAGGGGATTGGGCAGGCTTCGGGGCCTGCCTCGGCTGTCAGCATCCGCTACCGCCAGCGGCCTTTCCCCGGCGGCTGGACGGTAACGCGGCGCGAGGGAACGGTGTTAGCGGCCTTCCCACGAGGCGGCAGCACAGCCGAGCAGTTGGGCGGCCACTGCTTCAGAGGTGGGCACCTTCTACATATCCCCCTTACTTCATGGGGACAAGCCTGGGTTCCAAGCCAGCGAACTCTTCTTGTGTGCCTATTCTGGCACCTGCCTGCGTTTGCTTAGTTTTTCTTAATTTTTAACAAAACAATGGGGAAAACATTTTTTAGATGTGTTACTTCAGAGATCAGGAGGTCTGTACAAAGCATAGAAATGTCCTGTGGAAACGGACATCCTTTAGAAAAGATATAAATGTCCTTTAGTAATGATCCTAGAGGAATGCACATGTGTGAGGTTTTGGTACCTTGACTGCAGGGCAATCACCAGTGTCACTGAGGCTCTTGCAGGTGCCTTTCCCACATGCTTTATTTTTTCCTCTTAGACCAAGCATTCCTGTTAGAACACAGGGCCTCATAACTAGCCACAGCTTTTATGAGGGACCAGGAGGCTGATTAAGCGTGCTGAAAAAGATGTAAGAAACAGATTGTGCTTAAGTGGAACCAGGTAAAGGAATCAACACATACCTAGAGTGCTTTGTCTTAGAAAGTTTACAAGGAAAACAACGTTTTTTCCGATATGAACCAGCTACTTGGCATGCAGAGGCTTTGCAAGGCCTCCTGTACCTAAGCAACTGTATCTATAATACCCTGAAAAGACCAAAACTGCCATGGTAAACACATCAGTACAGCATCTTTGGGTATGGATGTAGCAGAATTGGGACCAATGTGGAAAAAGTAATTTGTTAGGTTGCTTTTTTGAGAGGAATTCAGGTGGATAAGGGGAGATACAAGGGCAGTGAAAAGGTTGTTCCAGGTACATGGGGGAAGAATGATTAAGCTCTGTTAAAAAATGAAGGGGACTTCTGCTCCAGCTGTAAGAGTGCAGATGCCCACAGACAGTAGTGAAGCTGATCTGCAAGTCCAAGCCCACCAGGACATTAGACAGCCACTTTGGATAACCCTCTGAACTCTCCACCAGGTGCATGTCCAGAAGTCTTGGTGTAGAAGAATAAAGAAAAATAGAAATGCACCCTTGTACTGTTGGGGTGTGTGTGGGTGTGTGTGCAAGGGTCAGGATAATAAGATTGAAAGTATGTAATTCAAAAGATTTGTGATAATAGCTGTGTAATAGAGTGTGAAATTGTATCACTGTATATTAGTAACACAGGTGTGTCTGTTCATTAATTATATTATTAATTGATTTATTAGTTGAGAATGTGTTATGTAAGTAATAAAAATTGTATTCTCCTAAATCAGTTGTTTCTCAAGCTTGCAGACCAAAAGGGTAGCACTGGAGTAATTAGCTAGAAGTGACTTCCAGCCAAAAGAGGAGGTGGTGGTGGATTAAGGAACCGTTTCAACATATTTCCAATAGAGATTGCTGAAGAGGTATGGTTTTCCCAGAATTTGTCAGGGAGCATTTTCCAGGATCTGGCGAGGATGGATGCTGGTAGGAGCTAGAGAAAGGAGATTGTGAAGGCTGCAAAGTAGGCACTACTTGGACTAAGATGAGTTCTTGAAAAAAGAGAGGGAGGATGTAAAAGCTAATACAGAATGCAAGAGCAGGAAGATGTAACACAGTACTTAGCAGTGATCAAAGGAACACAGCCAAATATGTAGTTGGCCAAGAAAGAGACCAAAATGCTACTGTTCAGAAAAAACGTATGCAGGTGGGAAAAATGGAAAGGTGCAGGAGGTAGACAGGAGAACAACAGAGAAAGGATAGCCAAGAATATAGATCCAAGTAATGTAAAGGAGTGTTGAAAGTTAAGCAACTAAGAAACTATAAATCACAAATTAAAATGCTTTTCCAATGGAAATGGTAAAATTAAGTAAATTTGACATAATGACATCCAGCATTTTGTTTGTGGTAGGATGAGACTGGTGTTTTCTCTTTTTCAAAATGTGAGGGTAGAACCTTTTAACTGTGTGTCATGTTGCAGGAAAAGCGTGCTTTCTTCAGCCTTATGCAGCGGCCCTTTCGGAGCAGTGGGCCTCTTGTGTGTGGACTTGTCACACTTGTGAGCTGTGTTCCAATCCAGGTAGGTAAAATGCCAGTTCTCTTAGTGTTCAGTTTGAGCTGCCTTAGTGAGCATCATGACTGTAAAATTAGATTTATGTTGGGGTTATTTTGATGTGACACACTAGTTAGCCAGAATAGTTTCATTTACATTAGTGTAAATAGAACAACAGTGATAAAATTTTATGTTGTTATTTTGGTTTTCCATTGTTGTAACTGAGATCTGAATTTGGCTCTCTGTGTGGATATGAATGGGGATAATGACAAAATGTCAACTAGTGGAAGACATTTAAAGGATAAAAAGAGTATTGAACAAGAGGGCAATAAAAGGGCTGTTCCTCTGATACCAGGACATGTTCAGTTCCACTCCAGCACAAAGCTACATTTAGAGCAATCAAATACAAGGCTGTTAGTGTTTGGGGAGTTATAGCTGCTCTTGAAGGTTTCTTTCTGCTTTCCATTTTATGGACTGTGCCACAACTGGGATCAAAGCAATTACTTGTAGATTCTCCAGTAGCTTTTGAAGTTTTCAGACAGTAAACAGGCCTTGTATAGCAAGTCTCAGAACTGTTCTTTGCCCTCTGTTGTCCTTGTACAGCTACTACAGCAGTGGGAAAGGAACAAATAGTAAAAAAAAATGGTTCCAGGTCAGAAATTAATTGCATGGAGAGTTTCCTATTTGGACAGAGCTGATGGAATGGTTTTTATGTCATGATAAAACTGAAGTTTGCCAGTGGCGAATGCATCTTCCCTAGTTTTCAAATGTGCTGTGGCATTCTTTCACTAGTCTGTGAATTTCCTATTCTATAAACCAATATCCAGCAGGCACTGAAGTAATTTAAAGCCACCTTTCAAATTTTCCCTCTGTTCCTTAATTTCTGCAGCAGAAATGGGTGGAATGGTGCTGTTGTTCCCTACTGAAGGAAGAACTTAGACTTTTCTTTTTGCAGTCAGGACAATGTTTCACACCCTATGGATAAATAGTACCCTCGATGGTACCAACACAATCGTTGTACCAGTGAGGTCCCTAGAGAGCGCTCAGTGGAGAGCAGGATAGGGTACTTTGCTTATGTTCTTATTCATATCAGACCAAATCTGATCACTTTGATGGAGCGAAGCAGAGTTGCATACATTGTTAGAAAGAGGAATCCAGTAGTTACACCTCATGCTTCATTTCATTTACAGAAAAGTCCCAGCAGAAGTATGGAGAACCATCAAGCCTGATTATTTTAACCACTTAATTTTCACTTGTTTTCTCCTTAGATAATTAGATCTGAATGTTGATACCAAAGCATACGCTTTACAGAACAACTGTAAAACTGTTTTGACTCCTAGGGAACTGTCCATTGTTCCTGGCTGCTGTTGTTTTCAGAATAATAGCAAGAGCGGTGTGTTCATAACCAGCTGTTGACGGGGACTGTAGGTAGCTAGGATAGGCAGTTAAGATGTCAATACCTTTTGGCTCTTCCTCAATCTGTAGAAAATAGTAAACTGCTTAAATCTGTGTGGTCTTATAAACACATTAATACTGAATGTATTTAATTGAACTATCTCTTCAATTGTTTGTGTCTCCAAAATGAAAACTTAGTAAAGATGCAAGGGGCTAGATTGTCCTAGGTGCTGTTGATCCTTATAGGTTGTTTAGGGAAAATGTATACTTTGTTCTGAAAGAAGCAAAGGGTATTTCCACTTTTCAAGGCTCACATCTTGCAGCAACAGCTTGAATGTGGTGGCTGTAAGAATAATTTCTGTGGCTCAATACAGGAACTTCTGCAGCAGATCAGATTGCTTTCTGTCAGGTGTCTTAGGTGACGTGACTCACATATTTCATTCTCTTCATATTCCAAGTATTGAATTCAGGCTATTATATTAGGTTCAGTTGTTTCTTGTTACACCAATAACTATAGAGTCTAGAGCAGAGCAATAAGATGATTTTCAAAGTTAATTTTATTAGGAAGTTACAATAATTTCAGAACAAAACCTTACACACAAACATATAAATCTTAAGAATTAGTATGTTGTGTGAATTCAGTTTCCTATTAATATAAATGCAAGGCATCTTGGTTGGGTAAAGTGTACATTCTCTGTGACTGTACAAAGTGATTTATTTAAAAAATGCACAAGACACATAGGCAAGGGTTTCATTTCATATAGTTCAAAATGTCAGCAGCTTACACTGTATTATACTGGAACACTAAAAGTGAGTTTGTTATTGGCAAGGACAACAAATATACTTGTTATAGTAAAAGAATACAAAACCACAACAAATTGCCAGCAGAGTGTTAAGTTTCCCAGAGAGATTTGTCATCATGAATAATTGCACTTAACCTGTAGGCTGTTACAAGTAGCTAATACTATTTTCGTTATTATTTCAAAATATTCATAATATCCTTAACAAAAACCCATTGTATACCCAACACAAAACATTCACTGAATGCAGATTTAAGATAACACAATATTGGATTGCAATTGTGCACCTTTACTTTCTTCTTTTTACCTATATACCAGAAAGGTTGGTTTTTTTCTAAAAAAAAGCCATTAAAATGAATGATCTGTGCAAAATGGGTAGCCTTTATATAATAACTGATATCATGCAAACAACCAAAAAAAAAAAAAGTCTAAGAAGCCCTGAGTTAATAACTTCATTGCAAAGGCGAGGAACATGACTGCTCTGAGTTCTTCCTATACATTGGTGTATATTCAAACCAGTCCGGTATTTACTTAAAACATATTTTAAAATAGGCTGTTTGTGGAGTTTTTCACATACAAATCTTCTATGCACTTCATTCCTTTCAGCAGACTGTATTTAGTACTCAATTTCGTTTAAGTTGTCAGGATAGCCTGATGAGAATTGAATTTCTTCCACTTCTAGAATAGAAAGAAGGGGGGAATACTGTAATTATTTGTATATTTACCATACATAAGAATGCATAGAATGTAATACCATGCTGGATGTAAATGGGGCTGCCGTATGTTTTTTAAAAAGTGTTAGAGCATCTTTACTAGTCCAGATTCTGACAGTGGTCTCACATCTTACTAGAAAACAAAAACTCTGCACTAACCAGCAGCATGACAGTTAAGTTCAGACCATTCAGTGGGAATTCAAGGGAAGAATTACCACCTGTCTGCTAGGTGTCTCCTAAGAGGAAAAGAAGTATGTTTAAACATACCTAAACAGGGTCCTGCCTGGAACAGAATATCATCAATAGCAGTGTCACTTCTCATTGACACACCACGGATCGCCTCAAAAATAATCTGTAAAGGTAAGGCACAGCTTTTCATGAATCCCACAGGAGGAAACGACTTATTAAAAAAAAAAAAAAACCCATGCAGTCTGTTCAAGGATCTAGTGTCTCCTGAAAACCTGCTTCTTAGAAAGAAACTTCTGTGCACCGTCACTGGACTGATTGCCCTGGGCAGAGAATTTGGATGTGTGCAATGCCAAAGGATGCAAATTTGTTTTCACAATTCGTTAAGAAATCAATGTGTGTTACACACCACTGATAGATTATCTCTAGTGATGTGGCATTGCTGCCTTGCTTTTCAGCCCAAACGTATCACTGTGTTGCCCATACACAAGCAAGACCTGAGGGGGCAAAAAAAGCATTACAATACCATGTGGTCTTACTGATGAAGCTAAACTTGCTTTTTAGTAGAAGTTTGTGGTTTGTTTGTGATTTGTTTTTGTTTTTTTTCTTTTCCTAACTGATTTCTAGGCTTTTAAGGCAATGTGATTAAGAAAACCCACACAACATCTTTGGTTAGTGATCAGTGCAGTTTTGTGCCCAGTGCTGTTTCAATAGCAGTTTAAGGTTCCTCTTTAACAGAGAAACTGAAGCAGGCTTTGCCTCTGGCAATAGTGAAACGGTGGCGCTGTTGAAACCAAAGGCAGAGCTGTAGCTTTGCATCATCCCTTGCCTTTGCCACCTCAGAAGACCATCCTGCAAGAAGCAGCCATTTTATCACAGCTTAGTGGTTATGTCAAATCTAGACTGGGCTTTAGACAGCTGAAAGAAAAGCAACTGCACAAGTGAGCTAATTAAAAAAATATCACTATTGACAAGAACTGATGGGGAAACAGCATTTAAATACTTTTAAAAAATAATTTTGAATTAATTAACTATTTTCATACTTGCAGGTCTTTAACAATTCCCTCCCTACTTTCATCTGTAAACAATTACAGGTTACTTCAGCTTGTTCAGGTATCCATTCAATCCTATCTACATCTTAGTATTATTTAAAAAAAAAAAAAACAACAAACAAACCAAAACCAGCACATTGTTCAGTTCTGTATTCCTTTTTGACTGCTTTTTGTTTGTTTCTTCTTACCTGGTAGTTTCTATCACTTTCATACTCTATCAGTCCCCTTAGCCATGAGATGCTTTGTTCCCCTGTCCTCCTCCACAAAGGAATCTCTTCATCATCACCTTCTTTTCTGAGATAAACACTTAATAATCCAGTCCCAGCTCCATACATGTGATAGAAAAATGTTAAGCACTGTTTCCCAGAGGTTCCTCTTAGTGATCTTGAAACTAGGTATGCTCTCTGTCCATAGACCATGTTGGATGCCTCTATATACATGTAGTATCCTTAAAAAGATACACAAGCTAATATTAGCAAAGTAGAATACATTCTATCAGCATGTTCATTACAGTCAACATACTCATATAAAAAAACTATGAAACAATTTTGATGAAGATTTTTATGCTGTAGACTTACATTTGGGAACGGTAATATTTGTGATACTGTAATAATCGTGCAGTGTAATAGTGGTAATATCTGTGAATGCTAATCTAAGAACACTTAAAAATTTGTTTATATCTGATGAAATAACATAGCAAAAGAAAGGAACACAAATAAGAAAAAATCATAGCTGTTCTTAAATCAGGAATGCACTCTGACAGTGGAATTCAGAGACAGCTGTGTGTCTGTCCTAGGATACAGTTTAGGCAATGGTTGGAGCTGATGCTATTAACAAAGCAAATTAATTGAAATACCTCTTATATCACATATGACATCAATAATATTTTTCTTTCTGTAATAAAGATGTGAAGACACAAGTGAGGAAAACTAGACTCTCTAGAATCCATGAAAGATTGTCATGAACTCTGATCTGTGGAAAAATTAGTCATTAATTGGTGGCAGGCAAATTAATACCCTCCCCTCCCCCCACCTCAATCCATCATTTGGTTATTTCCAGTTGGGGCAAACTCAGGTGTGTCGGAAAACAGGAATATCCCCAAGTCGCATCCGCTGAATACAGCAGCTGTTCTGTATCTGGAGATGCACACTCCACCAGCAGGCAGTGAACTCAGATTTTGCAGCAGCACCTCATGCAGTCCTACTGCTCCCTTTTGTGGTGTTGGAGAAAACAAGCTGCCCTGCTGCCACCAGCTTGTTTGTGAGATTTCCCTTGGGGAGAGGGGATTCCTAAGGATCAGTAAGGCAGAAGAAAGGCTGAGAGCAGCAAGAACAGCCAGCCAGTGGATGCTCAGGGTGTCTCTCATGATTCAGAAGTCCTATTGCCTACACAAACCCCTGCTGAAGACATCCCCTCTAACCTAGGTTGTAGTTTGGTGGTGAGCAGCATTAGAGAGAAATGGGGAAAAGGAACATTATCTAAAGCTGTAGGTCTGTAAAGAAAAGATAATTTTGTACAGTGTTTTGGAGAACTCTCAAGGCTATTTGTATCAAACCTAGTGCAAGCCATTGCAAGGATTTTGATGTTCATTGTGCTTAAAAGTTCCTTGAGTTAAAAATCAAAACCTACAAGTACCTACTATAGTATAATAAAATAATTTGCCTTTAGTTCTAAGGCCTGAATCGTATTATGAACTTGTTGGAAAGACTAGATCAGCTCTTGGTTTTGTGAATCCAGATCCAAGTATTTCTCAGCACATCTTGCTGCGGAGACTTGTCTGAAATAAGGCATAAATGTTGTCACAGGCCAGGATTAAAGATTGTTTTGCTTCACCAGTTCTAAAGTTGAGCTATCAGCGTCAATTCTCAGACTACTTGGGGATCTACATAAACTGAAAATAGGTCTAAAGTCAGTTTCTACCTTGGAAATCAAGAAAATTGTGCTATCAACCCAACCTTTCCCTTAAGCAAGAAACTCTTAAGTGTTGCTCTACTATAAGGAGAAGGTTATTGTCCTTGGAAACACAAGAGCTGAGATATAGTGTATTTGAAAGAGGAAGAATAAAATATATTTATTATTTAATCCTTTTATGGAACTGAGTTTGATTAGCTACCAAAACAAGCAGCAACTTTAATGCAATGTAGTAATTTTAGATTGTATTTTATAGAAAAAGAAAGGTATGCCAAACAATACAGAGGTGGCCTACAGATGCCTCTCCAACAGTCTCAGCCACTTTGCAAAATAAAAATTGTCAAATTACCTTTAAAAACCAGTAGGAAAAATTCTCACTTATTTAACAGCTGGTGATCACATGTCTAGTTGATGCAGCAGAACTGGACAGCAGCAATTACAGACAGTATGTCATTTAATTCACTCTAATGTCATCTAATTTTTAAATGGAAAAGGCACACAAATTTCAATATCCCCTTTTGAAAGTCATTCCACAGTACAAAGATATCATTATTGGGAAAATGTTCTTGATTTGTGGATAGCCTACATTTTCCACTTAACTTAGCCAACAGATCTGGTCAGAATATGGTCAGATTTATAGGTAATGTTTCTTGGTTTTGTTTCATAATACATAAGAGAAGTTTTAAGCTTTAAAACTCACTTATCTCTGAAGGCTATTCAAATTTCTACACAGAAACAGTACTATTTAGAATTAGCAATGGAAGAACACAATTTCTTGATGATCTGAAATTTCAAGCTGAAGAGCGATACTCCCATCTGCACTCTCAATTCCACATGCAGGATTTTGGCTGTACAGTCCCACACGCCATGAGTTTACATCTCTCTAGTCAATTTCCATACCTTGCTCAGGAGGCAGCTATTACAGAAATTTTACCAGGAGATAGGAAAGGGAGATTTTGCTGAATATGCACGAAGCCTATCTTTATAGATAAAGAGATCAGAAACAAGGCAAAACATTTGTTATTTTATTAACTAGAAACAAAGCTGTTTTCCAGAGTAACTTGAATTACAAGCTTGCATAGAGCAAGACTTCACATGCACAGTTCAAATAACTGTATTTGACAATATTTAACGTGGTTTACACTCAGTCACAGTTGACAGAATAATTATAGCTTTTGGTGAGCCTTTTGAGCAGGCCAACTGCCCTTGTAATCCAGTTAAAATTTTTAACAGACTGGAGAGATGGCTGCTGTGCGTAAGCCAGCCTGTCTGCAACTGACTGTGTAGTTTGTTGAATGAATGCTAGCCACTGTGAAGGAGGGCAAACCCAAAGGCCTCAAAAGCCTTTTTGAACCTATGTAAGCATTTAAAGGCCACAAACCTTAAGGCAGTTTCATCCATTGTACTTGGGAGTTGCTACTGAGATCCTCTCCTGCAGGAACACCAGCACCCAGCGCAGTGACGCAGTTCGTCATTTTCAGAAGCCACCAACCAGGTACTGCCCCCCATGTGGGGGCAATTCTGATGCAGTTTTCTGTGTGTTTGCTCATGCTAATGGGGGTCCCGCTTGTCTAAATACTTTAAATTACACAACTGGGGTTATGGAGTGGATTTTCAAGGGAAAAGGTCCGTGGTACCTCTTTTAGTATCTATGTTTTCTTCTAAGTTTGAACAGGAAGGTGTTCATGCTGAAGAGATCCCAACCACTTGTTTGCCTTTTAGTTTCAGGGAATAGTTACATAAGCTAGGGGTTTGGGAGAAGGCTTTTCTGTAGAGAGTCATCCTGTCCTTTTTTCTCCTAAAGGAAAGGGTTACTTTAGGAAATCGAAGACTCAACTGCCCACTTGCTCTGCAGGCAATTCAGATTAAACATCACGTTCTCAAAATCATCTGTAGATCCCTAAGAAACATTTTTACTTCATTTGTAAAAACTTCCTCAGTGTTCTAGGTTATAATTTCAAAGGGTTTTTGATTGACTATCTATCTCTGTTCTGGAAGTTCAATGTGGAGCTTAACTCACCTACCCCAGTAGTGTGATCTCCTTTTGGTCCAGTGTATGATGTGGGAGTTGGACCCCTCCACCTGTGCCAGCTCCCACGACCTCTCCTCTTCTGGGTAAACACACACTCATCTTTTTCAAAAGTACACTCTCCAGGATTGGGCAGCAATAGATCTGTAAGGAAAGGACATTGCTTAAAACTGCAAATATATTAGACAGATACATGGAGGGATTACACAACTAATGTATGGCATTCACTCACCTGCTGAAATCACTTATACCTACCTAGCGATACTCAAGAGTAGTCACAAGCTTATAGAACGTAGCTTCGAACTGATGTGCGAAATTTAATTTCATTTTCTTCACAGCTTTGAGAAAGTCTGTGCCCTAGTCTGGCTCACTAACATGTACTAGTATTCTTTCAAAAATCTTGTACAGTTTATTATCTCATCATTGCTCTTAATCCGCATTAGGCTTTACCAATGTAATTTTCTTCACTGCTGTGGCACCCCAATCAGTGTAATGAGCTTCGGCATGTATAAATGCATACTAAATGTGTCTTGTCAAAGAATGGAGTTTCTGTGATCTGAAATCAAACACCACATTTAGCTCTCAAATGTTCCCTTGGCACAAGATTCTAATACCAAATACACCAGACCACAGAGCTGCAATTACTAGAGTATTTTCATTATTTAAATTCTATTAGATGATGAAGAAGGGAAAGATGACAATTCAGGTGCTTTCCAGGAAGCTTCTGTCAGCTTTTCTGCTATAATCTGTTCAGGAGCAGACACTCTGAGCTGCTTTTACTTTCTGAAAGGGAGGAAGATTTGGTGCCTCACATACTCTGGGGCATTTTTCAGGCATTTTTTTGCTGCCATCAGTGGCAAGTCCCAGTATGACTATACACCCAAGTATCAGTTCTGCACCTTTGGTTCCTTTTCAAATTACTTAGGAACTACAGAAAGGCAATACAGACAAATGTTGGAAATACTTCAGAAAAATAGCATCTTCTTTTATACAGGTGCCATCTTTCTGTTCTTTAGCAGTTAGCTGCCTGAATGCATGAAATCCAATCAAAAGAGGTCATTAAAAAGTTATTATTACATGGGAATATAAATGGCATGGTAGATCAGCCTCATCACCATTTCAAAGGCATGGCTTTATTCTGAAGAAAAGTGGGATTATAGATTGGGCCTGTCTCATGAGAATAGTTTCCAAATTAGGACACAATGGTTGCATTGTCAAACCTCAAAAAGCCCCAGAAAAGGGAGTTTGGGCAAGTTTAGGGAGATTAGCCTGTGCATGTCAGAGGGTAAATTGTGGCTCAAAAACGTTCAGTTCGTCCCACCACAGGAGGCAGAGTTAGGCTCCTTTGTTCTCGTTAGAGAGCTGCAGCTCAGATAAGGGACTGCGTCTTAGCCTTGCACAACTGTACTTCTGGACTAAAAAGAATAATGCTGTGTTTTGAAAAGATTGCTTTGGGGTCCATTCCTGGTTCCCTAAAAGCCATTTGAAAACTACTTTCTCCTTAGTTGGACTATCGTTTTTTTAAAAATTTTAATGCCCCCAAAAGAATGCTCAGTTATGTACAACTGCACTGGAGTCAGTGAAGTTAATGAGGAGTTAGCTGGTACCCCTGTGAACAAAAACTGGTCCTTACTGTATGTATGCTACTGCAAAAATGGGATTTATGCAGTACTTACTGTAAAAAGAAAAGAAAAGAAACCACAGTGGGATGAAGGCAGCTATAGAATAGGCTTAGAAAATGAAGGTATGCAATGAACTCTTACTAAAAAAAACTCTTACAACAAATATACATGGTCTTACCAGCAGCCTGGCAGCTTCCCAGGCTCAATGATACATCATCCAATGCCACAAGTCCACAGTCCCAGAAGCTTTTACACCAGCTGACAAAGACAACCTGCAATACATGAAGGGAATTTCAGGTATCTAATAAAAGCTGGCACTGTTAAGAGTCTGAAATTTTAGATCTTTCCAAAAGCACTAACAATTTTGACACTTACAGAACAGAAATGATGAATCCGCTTTGTTTTGGCACATACTAATACTGCCAATAACTGAAATTTCAAATCCGGTGGGGTTTAGACGTACGTTTTCATTCAATAGAAAGTGCTTTCTCACTTTTACAGGCAAACGATGTGTCTGTGTATGTAGTTTCCATTTTAGTAGCAGAGTGCATTTTTTTAGTGTATAAGAAAAGATGACTTACTGAAGTTGTTGTGGTTCCCGGCCCCCCCCAAAAAAAACAGTAACAGTTTAAATGTCCTCAGCTATCTTACCCTTAAACCCAGGAGGGTTTATCCATGGAAAAATACATTTGAAAGAGTAATGCAGAGTGATGGCCAACAGAAATAGCTGTGGCAAAAAACAAAGAACAACAGAGATGAGATGAAATTGCTGCATAAAGTGTGATTATTCAGAAATGACACAAGGTCATGATATCATTGAGCAGGAGCCTGGAAATGCTAAGCATCATTCACAATGTTAATCTGGGTTTGTGAAGATTAAGAATAGCGTCCAAGATGTTTTATTTGACTACACATTAATTCTGCCATGGAAAATACAAGTTACTCATGAGATGACAAAATAAAATGTAAAGAAACTGAGATTTCCACCTGCCTTTCTCCCAAGGTTGATGCAGAACTGTTCAAATTATAGAAGACACAATAAAGTTTATTTTGTAAAAATACTGCTGGCAGTTTTCTTTGCCTAACTACTGCAAACCATCAGTCTGACCACTGGGATTATGACCACAATTTGGGAGGAGCTTTTCAAAACAATTCCTTTGTGATGAGGTCTCAGCTAGTGACTAGAGACAGATGAGTGTCACTTCTAACAGTTTAATATTCTGGAACAACCGTAAACACCTCAGTTACATATTTTAGGTTAAATGCTGACTGACAATTTCATGAGGATACAAAAAGGTTGTTAAAAGTCCTTCATGCATTATTTAGTATGTCCTCTTTTAAGAGGCTCAGTAACATCTTCAATATGGTCATTATACCAGATTTTGCTAGATTGCTTTGCTATGTAGTATTTATTTACCCATCTGCTTATAAAACAGCCTGGGACATAACTACAGTTAAACTTTTGAAGCACGTATGGGTTACGCTGCCCAGGATGGAGCAATTTTCAAAACCATTTTCCATTCAGTGCTACCAATCCTGGTAACAATGATAATCTGTCTTGTAAACTGTTACAGGTGTGGACTTGAGGAGTCCCCGTACAGTATGCACAACTGCTCAGTGTATAGTGGCCTAAAAATGGCACTTTTGTTTTGTTTTGTTCCTGTAGAGCTACTGTCTTAGCCTTAAGATTTAAAAAGACAATTGTTTCCTGTTTTTTAACTTCATTCTCAGGAAACAGCCACAATCTATGAAAAATGGTAGCATCTCCTGGAATAAAGCATACAATAAATACTGACGTTGGGTGGACGTCATTCACCAGACTTTTAATAAATGCATTCTGGTGAACATTTGTAATAAACTAAAGACATATTATAGTCCTAAACCCAAGAATCTTAAGAAAACCACACATGAAAGGGTGAGGTCACTCCTCGTTTGTGAAACAACATTTCCACACTGTGGAATCGTATTTTAAGTGATGTTTTCCTATTGACATCACTGGGAGCAAGATCAAGTTCTTTATTCTTAAGTTGCAATAATTTGTTCCATACAAGGTATGTAATTACCCACTGGATCCTGCAGAAAGCCCTCCATTTCAAAAGCATCACAACAGTAACTGTTGGTCTCTCAAAGGCCACTGAACCCATAGGCTTTGTACAGTCAAAGGACTGATCTGTTTCAGGGACACTTGTAAACTTGTTCGGCTTTGTCATCTTTTTGTAGCTTTAGCATTACTAATTCTCGATTTGCTGTTTGTGGTGCTGAGTGACATGCTGCCATGAGCAGACTGTATAATTGCACGGGAGTGCAGTGGGGGAGCTTGTGCTTGGGAATGTGGAGTTTCCAGTATTAGCTATAGCAATTGTACTGAAATTGTTCATAGCCCTCTCAGCTTATTTTGTTGTAATATTCTTGATAGTTTTAAGCAGCGGGGCAGAAGATATTTTTACTCACAAGTCAAACTTACTTACTTTTCTTTTACCCTAAATTTCCTCTTTCATCTTAAAGGGACATCTTTCACTGTTCGAACTTCACTGACCAAGACTGTGTCAATCTGGATTTATTCAACTCCTCATTTTCACCCTACATCAGGTCTCCGAATCCTTTCTACAGTCTAGATAGGATAAATCTCAAGATGCTCTACATTTGTTCTTGTTTTGAATTAAAATATTTCCTAGGTCAGTTCTTCCAGAAGAGATTTTTATGACGTTATCTCAAGCCTTGGAGAAGATAATAGGGGGATCTTTGTGCTCAACTCACACTTCATAAAACATGACAGATGAACAACAAACTAGTTGTTTCAGACTAGGTAACAAAATCTTTCTGGACTTGCATGCTATCTTAGAGGCTAAATTAAAAACATTATCAAATGCAGGCAGTTGTTGCCTGTGTTACTGAAAAATAAAACATGTTTTCTTCTCATGTCTCTTTTTTTTTTCCAGTAACAGGACACAGCCATGGCATTGGTTCCCTTCCAAATCACTGCCCCGATTTCTGGAAGCTGATTTATTTATTTTCCGGTGGTTAATCAATGTTCCTGGCCTGCAGCCTCGAAAGTATCAATAACCAGTTCTCAGCATTCATCCGGTATGTCCGTGATGAGCAACACCAGATGAGAACAGCTGGTAGAGCAAGAAAAAAAAGTTTCACTTCTTTCATGACACGTTGTTGGGTTGTGCTGCAGACACTGTGTGAGGTAGAAGGGACTTCTCATCCTTAGCACTCTGCATCTCTACAAGTAGATGCAAATTAAAACTTACGCGTATTAAGTTTACCTGCTTTTGGAGGAGAAGAAAGTAGAACGTGCAGTAGGGTACCTCCAGTGTAATGATGGACTAATGGGGAAGCTTGTAAAACAAGGTTCAGAGGGAGCTGGACTGAGAACAGGAGAAAAGAAGACGCCCCCAGACCCCTATGATTTCTGTGTATTTTCTTCCCTACTTGTTTATCCCAGAAAGTAAGCTCTTGCTTAATTAGACAGCCAGACCAGCCAAAACAAAGGAAAAACTGGGACAGCTGCCGAATCTGGTGACTTAAAAGCAAGCTATGTCTCTGTAGCAAATTTACCTGATTCCACCCTTGTGAATATTCTTAGGTTTAAACTATATACTGTGTATCGGTGTAGAAACAAAACTCAGTCTGTCACTTAGACACATATTTATGTTCAGTTTCTTAAAGGAGAAAGGCAGTTATAGTGGAGACTGAGGTGGGGTTTTGTAAGAAGCAACTGTTGTAACTTCCATACAGTGACACAAAACTCAGTATTACAAATACAAAATCCAAAAATAATCTGAGCACCAGAAACAGAAGTGTGGCACGACACAAAGCAGCGGTCAAGATGTTTTCACAAAACAGGGAGCCTGACTTTTTGGTACACAGCTGTATAAGCACGTAAGCCAGGGAACCTTCACCAGCACAGGGAATGGGAGAACAATTCTGATAGTTCCAGGGCAGTTCAATACAAATATTTTCAGTGTAGCCCAAATTACTTATAACTACCTTAATTCAACTAGATTTTAAATGCCTTGGTTTTGTTTGGCTTAAACAGTTAGAAATGCAAGGCAAAAATGCAAGTAAGCTATTAAGCCAAAATTAATATGTGTGCAAGCTTCTGTCACTTGCCAGGCAAGTTCAATTTCTTCCCATGTAAATACAAGGAGCTTCTGCAGGAAAAATAATGAATTATGACAGCTTCTACAGAAATAATTGGATAACACTAGTAGTAAACTTGCGACAATTGGAACAAATATTTTTGAAAATCTTTCCTGTCCAAGGGCAGATGGGTTGCAGAAACAAACAATGAAAGAGAAAAGCTAATAGAATAACCTAGGGCCACAGGCTGTTAGTGCTACAGCTACATTCACTGGATTGCACTGTCTGGGAGAGAGTACTGGCTGCACAGAAATGTATACAGGACACCAATATCCTCAGCTGTCCTTCAGGGTCCTCCTGGATCTCCAGAAATCCACTACTATGGTTCTATCCTCTTTTCAAAGTGAAACAGTTTCTTTGGCTCTCTTTGTAAGAGGGAAGGGTTATTGCCTTTAGACTGAGGGGTCTTGTCAGGTGATGTGGCATTGTAATATCACAGCATTAAGTACCCAGAACAAAAACTGAGCAAAAAAAGGAAGTGTCAGTTAATTAACACAGGTATCAAAAGGAGGTATGTAATACTTCATGCAATGTATCTCCTTGCTTAGCTACTGTGAAAATGCAGGCCACCCAGGTAATGCTTACTAACCCGAAAAATTTTTACAGTTTCCAGTATGTTGTTTCCATAACTGTATATCAAACACCACAGACAGTGGGGTTCACATTTTGCAATATTAATCCTACTATTCACAGACCCTAATGTTCTTATTTTAAAAAGGTATTTCCAGTGACTGTTCTTAAAGAAGTTTCTTTGTTTTAGGGGTGAGAGAAGTAAGGACAGAAGGGCCGTACCACAAAACTGCAGCTTCTTTCAGCCTCTTTGGGTTGCATACCTTACTGTGGGAAGACTGATCAAGGGTTGGTCAGAACAGTACCAAGAAGCTCCTTCCTTTATTTGGCACAAGTGAGAGTTTTTCAGAGGAGGAGACAGAACTAGGATGTCTTCCCTTCTCCGCTTGGTACCTGCCTGGAGAACTGTGTCCTTTATACTATTGACTCTGTCACAGGGTTCTACGACTTCATCATATACGCGAGATTGCTTTAGTCATTTACCCATGACTTAGGTGGACAAGCAGGAGACACAAATTTTGCAGCAGCAAAAAGGAATGCTAGAATAACTTAATAGTGAGCAGCATCACAGTGATGATGTGAGAACAAAGGTCCAAAGACCCTCGTATCAAGCCCTAGGAAGGCAGAGGGATGCTAATGGTTGTCTAGGGGAAACAGTACAAGAAACAAAGCAACCATAAAGCTGTTCATGCCATTGCATTACGTTCAGCTCCCAGGGAGTTTAAGAAATTGCTGAACTGGAGGTCACACCTGTACCACTGTGTTTATGGTCACAGTGAGGTCTATTTTCTGTGAATTTGCCTAATCTCTTTTTAAATGCATGTATACTATTGGCCTCCATAGCATCCTGCAGTAAAGGATTTCAGCATTTAGTCATTCCTGAAAAAGTGTTCCCTTTTGTGTTTTTTTTAGAACATGTAAATACTGAAGTTCCACACTCAGTCACTTGATTTTGCTTTCTCGCAACTGCAACTAAGCTTAGTAAGGGCAGGAAAAAAAAACATTAGAAAGGAAGAAAAGTTGACAGCAAGAATGAAAACCTAAGCAATGCTGCCACAACCACTCTGGTGGAAGTAGGGTGGACTGTTATGATGCCAGCAACCTTTCTGAGGATTTGTTTTTGAACTCTAGGGAGGTATTCAAGCACTACACGCTAGGTAACATCGCAAAAACTTGCATGAATGGAAAAACATGATAAGTTTGCTTTTCAAAACCTGAGGTTCAGAATGGTGAACTAAATATAGCAGAAATGAACAGAACTGATGTAAGTAGATGCACTCAGACCTTCATTTTAACTTTGTTGGTAAGTTGCATAAAAGAAGTATATGTCCATGGTGGCATATACACACACACACACAATATTAAAATGCAGATTCTAGCTCCACAGTGCGCGTGAGCATCTCCAGTTTACATATGCCATATGTGAACTTTTCTTTCAGTTAGCTCTCACACCTTCCTAACATATATTGGTGTGGAAGATCAGTTTCAGCACATTCAATCAGATCAAAAGCATCTACATATTTCAGACTCAGATTTTTATATTGCCCCTTAAGAGGCTTATACAACAAAGCATGACTTTATTTTAAAAAGTGTTAGGAGGTATTTTATTATTCCTTCTCACATTTATTCCCTAGGATCTAGAGAGTACAAAACCAATACTGTATATGCCTAGGATCACAGGTACTTACACTAAATAAAAGAGAGAGTGCCTCAAGTACAGATTAGGAAATCAGGATTTAAAATTTCCCACCTTCTTGCTAGCATTATATTGCATACGTATTTGCAGTATGTACACACAAATAGATACTGATATATACAGACACACACATACATATACACACATATATAAGTATACAAACATTTATGACTTGCTTATCTGGATCATACCCAGCCTTTTCAACGTGGTGTTTCCAAAGTGTCATATTAAAGCCTGTTGGCCAGCTTCACATTTCCTGCTCACTGAACTCAAGCCAACAATCTGTGCCAGACTGCAGTTAGCTAATTCAAAAACAACTTGCAAAAACCATTACACAAACCAAGAGATGAAAATCTGGGTCTTTTTGTTGTCCTGATACAAATAAATATGTTATCAAAATTAAAACATATCAGATGGATTTTATATTGTTTTCAAAGCCTTAGGACTAGTATTAGCAGAAAGATGAAGGACATAGTTAATCAGGTATTTTAGAACAATTGTTTTCTGGCTGCAGAATCCTTACAACCTGCAGGAGCCCCTAGCCAAAGGTGCACGCCAACTTCCTCGCTGACTTTATTGGCCGTTAAGGAACTGCCAGGGGAGTGTTTACTGTTTCCACAGGCAATGACCCAATCTACAGGTCACACCCAGTAACCAAGAAGTTGATCTGCCAGACTACTGTGCATGCCTACAACTTCTTATCATCCAAGTCTAGACATGATGCACCTTGGAAAACAATACAAAGGCATGTCAGCCACCACATCTATATTATTGGAAAAGTGGTAGCCCTATGTTATTTTGAGACCACCTCATTCCATGAAAAGACTGTTTTTCACTTGCTTATAACCTTGCCAAGATGCAGTGACTTCGGCTCAGACTTTCCATGCTGGGTCCTTGCTTCGGGTTGTTTTGGAAGATTTAAGCCAAAACAGTTCCATCATTTCCAAGAACAAGTCTAGGAAAAAAGGTTTTATTTTGCCCCTATTTAAAATATTCTTTGAAAAGTTTGGGCACTCCTAGGCTTTGGAGTACGAAAATGAAAAGTGTCAGGATTTGGTCTTTGTGCCAGAACTGTGCTTTCTGTCAAGTCATTAGCTTCTGGAAAACTAAAATTTGTAACATATGGTACAAGCAGGGCAGCAGACTAGGACATGGACAGGATTAGAAGGAAAAAAATGGACTGTCCAGAGCTGAGGAGACAGGAGTAAGATGGGGAATGGGAGGGGGTTGTTGCCTATGGGGCAGGATAGATAAGACAAAGGTGCATCACTAAGGAGGCAAGAGATGTGAGGACAGGTTGGAGAAGACAGGACAAGAAAGGTCAAGCTTCAATGAGCTTGTTTCTCTCACGTTTCTCTATACTCTCTCCCTCCAGAGCCTGAAGTGTAATCTCTGACTTTCTGGTTCCCACCACTCCTTGCTGTCAGGCAAAACATGCTCTGATGCACCTTCACCACTGGCCTACACTGAAGTCGGCCATTGAAATGAGTGTTCCTTGTCAGCTGTTTCACTAGGTGCTAGGTAGAGCGACACATCTGTACAGATACCTAACCTAAGTGTTTATACAATGCCACACAGTGCTCCTTCATTTCCTTCTGTTGGCTTAGAAAACAAGAAACAAAGTAAAGCATGAGAGGACTTGTAAAGCATTAAGGTTTAAGAGTTGAGCGTGAGATTGCAAGGAGAAGCCAGAATCAGGTTCACTGTATAATGTCATTCAAGCCTACCTGTGAATGTTACAAATGAGCAACCTGTAACTACACCAGTTTTTCACCCTTGCCTCATGGCAAGCAGACACACACTTAAACTTTGCATCCTTTGCCTTTTGTATGCTGCCTTCTCAGTCATATATATATCTTGATATTCTTTTCCATATTAACATGCTTCAGAACTTCACCCACTGTCTTCCATGTACTATTTATCTAAGGAAAACTTTATCAACTGATTGTGTATATGCATACACAGCCATCATGAAAACCATAAAACTGTTATACAAAATTCAGCACTTCATAGCTTATGCCTGATACATTACAAAACAGTGGCATCTACTACATATGCAAAACTGCAACTTAATCCCTATTTTAAACTTAATTTAATCTTCCAATGCAGGAGGAAAGACAGTATGAGAGAATAGGTTTAAACCAAGGCTAAGGTAGAACTCCATATGCCCCCCCCCCCCCCCGCCAATACACAGTTATTTGGCTAAGGGGTGTCTGAACTATGATATGATGAACACATGCTGAGCTCTCTAAAGCCCAGTAAATCTCAATTTTTGTGATATGTGAGGAATGCTTCCTCAACAGAAACATTCTGCAACTTGTTTCCGTGGGAAAGAAGGCTTTCCCATCGCAAGACCTGAAAGACTCACTGAAGGCTTATGAGAGTTGCCAGAGGCACACAAACCTCCTGCTGCAGAGCACAGGGTTTTTTCCCTCCTGCAGAACTTTGGGCTCAGAGGCAGTGAGGATATTCCCTTGACTTCTTTATTCTCCTGTGTGCTGCTCTCCCCATCTGTTACTGCCTACAGACTGGTAACTACAGACATGTATACAGCTGCATTCACAGAAAGCTTTCCCTACCAGGCAAGCTACTTTACAAGTGGTTTAGATATACTAATTTCTAGGAAAACATAAAAATAGTTCTTCATAAATTCATATTGGAAAAGATTTTCCATGTAAATGTGTAATACTAAAAAACCCTGCCACCTCCAGGGCTATAAATAATCTTTTACAGTCATGCTCAGCTGTCATCACTATTCATACAATATATTATGCTACACAAGCTACTAAACCTTTTTAGAAGGAATAAAGAAATATGTAAACAGGACATGGCAAAAGTATGTTATAAGTTTGTCCATTTAACCAATACCTTTCCGTGATTTCAAAAAAAAAAAAAAAAAAAAGAGAATAATACTGTTCTACAAGTATTTGGCGATGGTACTATGAGACACTTTTCTACCATGCTCTTGCTGGGTGGTAATAAAATTTGGGGTTTTTTTCTATATCTTTCAGTTGAAAGGGAATTAGAAATTCTGTTATGTTTTATGCATGAAAAATATGAACATAAAAATCCCATCAACTTTTTATGGTATGAGATATCAGAGAGAAAATACTAGCCAACAATTAGGACTGAAATTTTCATTAGGCAACTTTTTTTTTGGTGGACTTTTTCTTTTATAGTGTACTTACTTCAAAGAAAAATGTTGGGTTTTTTTTCCTCAAGAAAAGTTAAACTCAGTAACTGCTGCCATTTGAAAAATGACTTTATAGTGGGGAAAATGCTTAAGATTTAAGAAATACATGATTCACAAGATAAGCCTTCATTCATATCTTCATAGTACCATCACAATGAAAAAAAAGCTGGATTTATCTGTGTCATCACGTAGTGATCCATCTGGTCCTCCTTAGATGACTCATAGTGAAAACCCACTACAGAAATCAGGATAACTGCAGAAGTAGCGCCTACACACATTTGTGTAAAAGTCAGTCTTTGTAAAAAGAGCAGAGATGAGGGATAAAAGCAGCTTGAGGACTTAATCAGGAGGTAATATGAAATATTATGTTATTCTTATTAACTTGCTGAGATTACAAAGTGACCTCTCCAACTGATGTTGCAAATACTTCAAGTCCATTGCTTTAAATTACACTGACTTCTGCCTTTGTATTTTAACCCAGTGGTTCAGTTTAGGAAAGTAGGATCAGCTCCACATTTTGACCAGAACTTAACAGTAAAGACTTTTTAGATTAATTAAAATCTGGAACTGACTATGGTGATGTAAATTACACAGCAAACAAACAAACATGAATGAGTGAATGTGGAGCCTGCTGAGAAACAAAGACAGAGCCGGCTCTCATTAAAGCTCCTTGGGTGAAATCTCCACTAATACTGTAACTACAGCTGAGGACACCAGGGCAACACTGCACTATGCCTGGCGAGGGCTCCCACAGGGGCTAGGCTGTGAAGAAATACTCCACTCCCCACTGCACTGCTTGGGGAACTCTATTTCACTTTGCAGGTGTAGCTCACCTAGTTAGGATTAATCCTGGATAACAAAGAACCCTGGAAGGAGAAGGCAAGCAAAATCTCGATTAAGAATCCAGCAGATTTGAAGAGTAGGTTCTTACCTTGCAAGGCATAGGCTTTTTGAAGGAGATTTCAGCTTGAGTCCAAACTCCCTTTGGAGAGTCCAAGACGGACCAGATTTTCTCTTGAACAACATGATTCTCTTCAAAGATATAAACAGCAAGGGTGCCACTCATCTTGAAAAACCCGTATAAGGCATAATAAAAACGCAGACAAAACTGCAAGTTTCCTGGCAGTGTCGGGCCATACAGACGACCAATGTACCCAGGCTGTGATGTAAACTTTGTGTTTGCCAACAAGTAATAACCTGCAAGACAGCACAATTACTGAGTACTTCTAATAGGCAATTAGCACAGTTGATTTGCTATTAAAGCCGCTTCTGTTACTGCGTTAGACTTTGGTTATAGAAACAGTTTCTATGGGCAGGAAACAGATTATCACACTTTGTTTGAATAGAAATAATTTTTCTAAAAGTGTCTCAGCCTCTTTAAGCTAAACTGGCACATGGCTAAGTTACCATAAATAAATACTTTTCAAATTTACACTGAAAAATTCTCTGGCCTGCTGGCCTCACTGGAAACCTGGATGTTTTAAGGGTACTGCTCTGACACCAAAGAATGAAGTATGGGCTACAAGGACTGTTATTCCCTGCACCAAGTATAAAGAAGTGAGACTTAGCACATTTGATTAAGAGCCATGAATACTCTACACAGAGAGATGTGCAAGTTTCAGAACTTATTAGCAGGCCTTTCACTACGTGGCTTCACTACACAACATTTCACAGTTTTCCCTTAAAAATGCCAACTGTCCTAAGCCTGGAAGAGCTAAGAGCCCCTCATTCCTCTATATTAAGAGGAATGCATTAAGCTGCTATTATATTTGCTTGTATGCTTTTGTGGAATCATCCCTTCAATGACTACAAATCAGTACAGTGAAAATAAACTGATGGATAGCCCTGCACGGCTATTCAGCAGGTGACCTTCACCCTCTACATGTGGTTAGGCACAGCCAGAGTCCTAGCTAGGACAGAGTGGTGTACACTGTTTTTTAATGGCAGGGAGTTGCAGTAAGGGAATCTAACCAGTGTGCCAATGACATTATTTAACAGAGTAAACAATGATACAACAGGTTAACCTTTATATTCAATTTGATTCTTCCAGTGAAAAGGAGTTTTGATTTACCAAACCCTGTAGTGTGATCTCCTGCTCTATAGACATTACGCTTCACTTTCACTCTGCTCCACCCTGGGCCATCTTTGTTATCCTGGTAAAAGCTACACAGATCTTCCTCAAAATTGCAGCCTGCCCCAGCAGGATTGAAAGGAGTTCCTAAAAGATAGATGCATATGTTCTGTTAGGAAGAGCACAGTATAATAAACATAGATATTTGAAGCACAACGATGCCAAAGTATACTCTGTTTCATCTTTCTTTGCATTAGAGAAGATGAGCATGTGCAAAGATGTTACACGTACATAAAGCAAAGTCACAATGATAACGAACTATCAATTTTCCATTGGAAATGGGTGTTATTTTCTTATATTTTTGCTGGAGCTGGGAGGAAACCTGCTTCACTGCCCCTATAAAATATAAATAAGCTACAGATATTAAGAGAAGATTCCTCCTTCAGGACGTAATGCACATTCAGACCATTTGTTTTCATCCTGCTCATTCATTTAAACGATAATCAATCAAAATGAGTTTGCATGTGCACATGTGTGTGGATAGGTGTCATAATTTCACTTCAGTTTCTAAGGCGATAACTTTCTAACATCAACATTAATATTCTTCTAAAGAGCACTTTTTAAAAAAACCCTTTTTTAGTCATATTTAATGTGTGTGCATATGCATGCCCTAAGTAAGGAAGTCAAACAGCTTTTGGTTCATGTATCATCTCGCGGCTACTGACCTCTGGAGCCATGCCTCACATTTTCACACTGCAGAAAAGAAAGCTGCACCATTTATATTGAAGCTGATTAAAAGCTAAGTCCCCCAGCCCTGCTGGTGGCTCCCTCTTCACTTGCAATATGGCATTCATGGGTCAGGATTTGCTTCAGTCTGAAAAAGTCCCCCTGGTGAATGGCTCTTCTAAAAGTAAAACATTTCTACTTCTTTAAAAGCTCTATCACCCACTTGTACCAGATGCTGGGGAAACGAGGGGCACAACCCAAAGCCATCACACAATTTTTGGCTACGCTGGGAGTCAGGACCCTGTGAGCATCTCTACAGCAGCATGCATGACCCTTCTGCACAGAAGCTAAGAAGGACTTCCCAGCAAGGGCAGGGACACCGGCAATCAGCTTCAGGAGAAGCAACATTTTTGATTTGGAGAGATGCCATGGAGTGGTCTCTTCAGCCTCAAATAAGCCAGATCTTAGCATGAGGCAGCCTTGGCCTCCTCCCACTGCTTTCCTAGTTAAAGAAAACACAGTTGGAGCACTACCAGGTCCACGCAGCGTTAAACCCATCGTATGATTCACCCTTTGGGGGGCAAGTTTAATACTCTGGTACCTTTCCCCTCCACTTGGCTAACACTGAGACCTTTGTGAACAAAATTTCAGAAAAATAAGAAAAAAAACTTGATGTTGTTACATACACTGCTATGACCGAATACGAGAATGAAGATCTCTTTGATTTTAACGTCTCTGCTCAGACCAGCTGAAGATGGAAACAGGAGATAAGACTGAAGGATTAACCAGCTTTTTTGTATTTCAACAAAATATAAAGCAAATGATTGGCATTCATTTCTCAAACAGCAAAAAAAACCCCAAACCCAAACCCAAAAAAACACTCCAAAACTTGAAAATCAGAGTTAGTAGGCAAAGCTGTAGCTGAACCTATCAAATTTACTAGTCAGAGTAGATTTTAACTCATGCCATTATAGTATGACTGAATCAGGATTGTGGCAGAAAATACTATAAAATTTATCCCATACCTCAGCACATATAAGACAACTGAAAAAAAAAATAATGGAAAACTGATGAGCACACAGCTCCAATCCATGGCATATTGCAAACATAACTCAGGATTGTTGCAAAACAAAGCAAAAACAGAACAGGCATTGAGGAGTTAAT
This sequence comes from Falco rusticolus, assembly GCF_015220075.1. Taxonomy (NCBI): domain Eukaryota; kingdom Metazoa; phylum Chordata; class Aves; order Falconiformes; family Falconidae; genus Falco; species Falco rusticolus. The sequence continues at coordinate 44,958,215 of NC_051210.1, read as the reverse complement.
TAAACAACTAGATTTACTCAGCCAAGAGTTGGGGATTAATAACTTAATTGGAATCTACCTCCAATTGATTCTTCAGCAGTGCAGGTAAAGCTAGCAGAGACTCCAGGCAAATAAAAAAGGGCAAAAAAATCTTTTTTCCCTTGATCACTTCAAAACATTAGCCAAAAATTCAAACCTGTGACTGAAAGAATGGATGGGCTCAGTGGGAAACGACTAATCTGCTTGTGACTACTGCTTGGTGCTACACTAAAACCCAAGCCACCAGTACACAGCTACTGCAGAGGCTGCATTCTCAAACAACGAAGTCCTTCATCCAAAGTGCCTCTACAGCACAGGTCATGTAGATTCAGCTGACTTCTGCTGCTGGGAACACCTAACAAAAACTTGACAGACATGCCGCTGTCTGAGATAAATAATACCTCCTGGAAGAGTGAGGACAGGAAGGCAAGGTCTCCTATTTTGGCTCTGAAGAACACCTCAGAGCATGTGGCATGGAGGAAGGTATTTTCTACACTGGCAATAATGAAAAGCCCAGGATATTTTCTTCCTCATACCCTCCTCACCTGGGGAAATCCCCCTCTCTTTCAGCAACAGGCCTGCAAGTGGTAATGTGTTCAAAAGCTGGGGTGATGCAAATACAGCATTCAGTCCAGTGCTCCAGTTGCAGAACCCTGGTGCAAGGTCTTGGCAGAGGAAGCATTAAGGACTAATTTCTGGATCAAAAGAATGACATTAGTGTTTATCTGCTGTTTTGTCACCAGGAGGAAGAGAAGCCCAGTAGCACTGGTCAGTTGAGAAGGTAGCATCTGCACATCACTACCAAATATTGCAAGTACTGACAGGTGGTTCAGAGAGGTCAAAGCAAAGGGGAAAACCACAAAGATGGTAAATAGCAATAAAAACTCATACCTGACTGATTGCTGCAGTAAACTGGAGAGAAAGCGATGTCATCAAGTGCAACATAACCTCCCTTGGCACTATTAAAAGCAACTTCAAATATTACCTGGAAATTATAATAGTTTGTTATTCATCTACCATATACACAACAATAATGTTGGTACACATCTTTGCATTACAGGATTCTGTTTGGATGTCCCAGACAGACTCCAGGGCATCTCAGACAGCATTGCAGGTGTTGGGACAAATTAAATTATATCACTTATTAGGGTTATAAATCAGAGCTTGACCCTGGCACCAGACCTTTGCTCACTCAAGATCAAGAAGAAATCAAGGGGAACATACCTGTTATGCTGCTTTATGAAGCATGAGTTTTAAAGATGCAGTAAGGCTACTATCATGATAACATACAAAGCCAGTATTCAGGGTAAACAGTCTGTATGGACTAGGACTCCAAAGCTGCTGAATTATTACTGTATCTAGAATCCAGCTGTATCAAGGGCTAAAACCAAACTGTGTAGTTACTCTGCTCTTACAATATTCAGTTTTACTGTTTTTTCTAAACATCCTCAGATACTGAAACCCATGCCTTGGCATCAGCTGGCAGGGAAGATTTCCTTTAAAATATTTAGTTAACAACCAGAAAAGCTATCACTGTGGTTTTCTTACCACAAAAATCAAACAATGTCCTTAGCCATTCCCAAGGGACATAATTTCCTCAAGTAAGTGGAGGATAGTCTATAAAACTTGAGGAAGCATCTTAAAATTTCTCTTGATTATCAAAACTCTGAGTTACAGGAAAACATTGAGAAAAGGCTTGAATCACAAGGCAATCCCAGGGACAAAACAAGGATATATGGACAAATGCTTCCGAGTGCGATCCTGTTCAGTGAAAGCAATGCCTGTGATGTCTCACCCAGGGTCGGAAGTCAGACTAGGAGAGCTGGGAAAGAATCCTCAGTGATCTCCTTTAGTGGGATGAAACAAAGAGGAAGGCTTTCTTGAACCAACTGAAGAAATTATATGTAAGCTTTATTCTGATTTCTATAAAGTGATCTCTAGAATAATGACTGTGTTGGATTACATAAAGATTCCTCAAACAGAACAAAGGCCCATCTAGCCAAGTGTCTGGTTTCCAACAGAGGTTACCTACAGAAAGAACTGAAGGCAATGACAAGTTTTCAGTTCTTCTTCCATCACATAGCATTCCTGATAGATTCTTTCTTTCCCATTAATCCGTCTAATCAGTTTTTGAACTATCAGAATAATGGTATCCATAGTACGCTGTGGAAGTGAGTTCTACAGTTATGTGATGTAGGAAAAAATCTTCCCTTTGGTTTATTTTACTGTTATCCGGTAATTAAGAATTTCAAACAGCAACTTAAATTATGAACGAAAGGGAACAGTTAATCTTTTCTGTGTCATTCATAATTTTTATGAACCTCTACCATATTCTACTTTAGTCGTTTTTTTCTACAGGTTGAAAACTGTTATTTCATTAATGCTAACTTCTCCACACTATTGATTATACCCATCTCCCTCTTGTAGTTCTAGGATATTCTTTTTTAACTGAGAGGGTTGGAGTTGCATACTCTGCTGAACACAGGGGTACCCTGTCCATTCGTCCAGTGGTACGACATCCTCTGTTCTGCTGTTTATTCCAGTATCGTTTCCAACATTCCAAATGGTTTTATGAATGCCCCTAGGAACTGAGAGGATAATTTTCACAAAACTAACGACAGTAATGCCCAGCTCTAAGTAATCATTAATTTATTTCTATCCGTACTGCTAGGACTGTTTTTCCCCTTGTGTGTTACTTTGTATTTATTGAGTAAGTACTTCACTTACCATTCAGTATTATGAGACCTTACCAGATCTAATCTCCTTTCCCATACCATTTGAAGTCTGACAATTCAAATGGATGACTTGGTTGCTGACTTTACAAAGTATAAAAGGACTATGTAACATCTGATGAAAATTAGCTTTACCACTACTAATTTCTAAAAATCTGCAGGTTTATCGTGAATTAACAAGTAACTTCTGTGGAGTTAAAGCAAGTGGAATGAAAGCCAATTTAATAGTAATCCTAGAATTAGAAGTGTATCTATAGGGAGAGTGTGTGTAGGGAGAGTGTGTGTGTATATATACGTTACATATATAATATATATTTTATACATGTAAGTATAGGTGTTGTATATAATACATATACACTATTTATTCCAATCTTCTAAGATATTTCTGTATGTATTAGATATAAGAATATATATTTTACCTATATTAAGATATAATACATGTGTGTATGTATATATATACACACATATTTTTATACATAGATGTGTGTGTATTTTTCTATACATACATATTTATGTTTATTTCAATCTTCTAAGATTTGGGGTTATTTTAGTAAACTCTAGGAAATAAGAAACTCAATTTCTTTCTGATACTCTTGAAATAAATTATATGAACCACAGAGAGCTGGCTTCTGCATCTAAGGACTCCTGTACTATTAGGACTCAAGTTTGGACTCTTATCTTGTGAAAGCACAGAAAAACTGAATTGCAGGATTGTATAAGGTAGAGAACAGAGCTCCAATATTTGTTACAATTTTTCTTCTGCAGTGGGAAGCAGGCATTATTTTGTGATACTCCACCTCCTCAAAAATGGATCCCCGAGTCACAGACGTAAGGCCTGAGAGAACACTGACGTTATTTAGTAGGAACTGAAAGACTTCACATTAGTAGGCTTCTACAACCTCCCAAAGTATTCTGTTCAAGCACTTCACCTGACTTTATCTTTGCTGAAAATCAAGCCGTATGGAAAGTGAGTCCTCCTTGACCTTTATGCAGTGGACAAAGGAAACAACCTATCGCCAGCATCTTTCTAACCCTCTTTCAGACACTGGACAGCCACTGCCATGTTCCTGACTTGGCCTGAGTCGGCACTGATGTCTGATGCAACCCGGAAGTCACAGCTGGACAGTACAGGAATGATTGCTTTACCTCCACAGGGTACGGCGCATTGAAGTCAACTTCTGCTAGTGCCCAGTCCGCACTCAGTGCACTGTCTGTTTTCCAGATCTCTTCATAAAAGCCACTCATGTCTCTCAAGTAAACCGTAAAAACAATGCTATTCTCCTGCTTAAGTTGATAATAAAAAGATAAGCAGCCAGACATTGGGGCCATGGTCTTTGGTGAGATTAGCTGGGCCACTTCCTGAAAATGTTTGACGTAAACAGAGTCCACATACATGTAGTGACCTAAAAGTATAAAAGAAAGTGGGTATAAGGATGCTCTTTAAAGGACACCACTTACAAGAAGTATCAGGAGATGGGCAGGGACTAGACATGTATCTCTATGACCTGGACAACAATGGTTGATTCCTAGGAAATTTTAGTAATTCTAAGAGATTATTTTTTTCTTTTCTCCTTTCCTCCTATGTGCGAAGTTGTTTGGCTAAGATACCACTGGCAAAACAGTCAGTCTTGGCTCTTTCTGAAGTCTTTATTCAAGATCTTTATATTAAAGAAAGTAATAAATTCTCTGAATTTGGGACCCATTCATAAATGGAAAAATGTGTTACAGCTGAGTAAATTCCCCGCCTCCCAACAGCTCAGTATAGTATTTAATCTTCTTCCAAGTGCAATTTTTACTGAGGCAATCCAAGCAAATGAACAAGATTATAGGCCATATGTTTCCTCACATATTTCATTCAGTAGTTCATTCAATGTATCAAATGAATTGGCAAATGCCTTTATTCTGCACATTTCATTGCTTGAATAATTCTGCTCAATCTAGGATTTGGTTTCTAAATGTTTTATCTTTACTGAACAGACTGGTTCTTTGTAAAATCCTTTAAAAAGACTTCTGTGAGATGCTAATAAACAGAAAAGCACTACAGATGAGTAGACTCCCTCCCCTCAACACCCAATATGACCTGCAGGATTTTCAAAGGGTACAGCTTCTCTGGCTTCAATTTTCAGAGAGCTATCTTGATTTAAACAAGACACATTCATGTGCATCGATACACTGTGCATCTGTCATTTTTCTTCTTCTACACTCCTAGAAACAGCACCAAACAGTGTCAGCTGATGAAGGGAAAAATGGCTCCTCACAAGTAGAAAGCTTAGAGGAGAATGAAGTGCCAATCTGACTGGGTACTTCAGCATGGACACTGCAAACTGTGCCATTAGGTTTATGTCTACACCACTATATTAATTAGCTAATGGTGTTCTCAAACCTGGAGATGTCACTTCTCGGCTCACTCCACTAGGAGGGGAAAGGGCTTGCCTGGCTGTGGTCAGCTCCAGCCTCCCCACTGCCAGGGGACGGGAGACATTTCAGTGGTACTTGCCTAAGAAGTTCTGGTCTTCATTTTTGCTCTGCAGTTTTACCACATTTCATAGCTTAATTATGATCTCCCTAGCTGATTGTACCTTTGTAACACAACTCTTGCAAAAGGAAGGCTCTTGTGTGACTTTTGGCTTCTTGGGGTCTTCTCATTCAACGGTCAGCAGTGAGGGTTTGGTGTGAAAAAGAAAGACTGTGGCTACAAGAAAACAGGTCCCTCCCAGTTGGTGGCATTTCCTGTCACATCCAGTACTTTGTTTAATAGGCAGAGGCACTGTCTGCTGTTGATGTTACGATGAATTAAACTTCCATCAAAATTTTACCAGCATTTAGGTGCTGTGGGGTAACGCAGAGCTGGACTGACACTCTGTACTCAACTCACACAATTGTGAAATAAATAAAAGGCACAGTGGCATGAGTTAAGGAAAGAGGATCAACCCTGCTTTCCATGATGCAATTGTCTGCACCATCACAAGTGTCACGTTGTCTGAGTCACGCAGTGTGCTGCAGCAGCCAGACCTCCTGGCTGTCACCTGCTGCAGTACCTCACGCAACACTACATCAGAGGCTAAGATATCCCCCAGCCCTTCTCTATGACTGTGTAAAATGTTCTCCTCTCAACAAGGTGGCTGGGACAAAAATTTCACACAGAGCAAGTGCTGAAAATCCTTTAAGTCTTTACAGCATTCTACCTCCAACGGACTGCATCAACAGCACATCTAACTGAAAGAAACAAAACCTCCTAAACTCTGCAATTTAACCCAAGATTCTCCAAACATGTTTCAATTCTGTAGATTTCCTACTCAATTTTCCCAATAACCACTGGAAGGAACACCCCTGCAAGGTGTACAGAGCAGCAATACAAGATTTTAAAACTTACTGTGGTCCATACATTTAGACTCCACAGAAAGATGAATTTTACCCCTCTCCATCCAAAATTTTATCCTTATTTTGAGTAATTTTGAAGCCTAGCAAAAGGCATGATAACCTTATTAAAAGCTTACAGGAAACTTCGTGTGAACTTCTGCAAATTCCCCCCATTTTTTTCTAATCCCTTTTGCAACATAGGTCATTCTTACCCCACCCAATGCCAGGAGAAAGGAAAGAACTCACATAATAATTTGCAGTACAAGAGTCATATGTGAATCACAGCCTCAAATTTTCCACTATACTGCTGTTTCACATTTGTTGCTTACCCAGTTCACTGCTAAGTGTGTGGTCTTTGGGCAGGACAGACTGAGAATTGCGAATGTTCCCTCCACCAACAAACCAGTTGACATTGGGGTTCCAGCGGTTCACAAAGCCACAAAGATGATTTTCTTCAAAATCGCATTCTGCAATTGCAGACATCACCAGCTGAGTGCACACATTTTCATTACAGAAACTGGAACAGAGGCTATTCCTAAGCGCTGGCCTTATTTTACACATGGCAGTGCAGATACTACCTATATTTATAGAACTGGACATGGCACTTGACAGCTTATCATATGTGGAAACAAACTTAGCCACAATTTTTGATCAATTTTTGATAAAATTTTCATTTCCATCCTGTTCAGTCTGACTTATCTTTTTCTTTATTTGGCAATACAGGACTTCTGTAATTTAGAACAAAATAAAATTTTAAATACACCACTTCATAGAACTGAACAGTCTGAGCAGAACTTCCCCTTGTAAATCAGGGATGGCCAGAAGCAAAGCAGAACCAGTATTTCATGGAAGTAATTAGACTGCTTTGTTTCCTGCACAGAGCCAAAGAATTGGGACAATTCAGTTGGGCTGCACAAGAGCTCCCCAGAAATGCAAAGGTCTCCCAGCCTTCTAGCCACTTAAATTTTTGAACTTTATTAGCATTTTTTTTTTGGCAAATGTCATGAGGAAATAGCAGTAAGTGTCAACAGAGTTTTGACTCTGCAGCCTGCAAGATGCCACTGGAAGGAAACATGAGCAGGCAGTCAGCAGAAAGAATGTTGCAGCTGTTATGTTGTAGTATTTGCAGCAATCTAGTTTTATGAAAATATAACACTTGTTCCTGCTTGAACAATAAATAGCTTTAGAATGAATTATTGTATGTGAAATGTCTATATATATCACAAAGATGGGTGAATAAAAACACATATTAAGTGTGTGCAACCTTAGCTTCAAAAATACCTATATCAAGTATGGCAGCCAATTTTTCATTAATTAAAAAGCCATTGTCTTTCTTCTAAACCCAAACCTTTAATTCGGTTTTAAAACTGCTGACAAGGCATTTTTTTCTATGCAGAGAATATGGGAGCTTAGCAGACCGTACTTACCAATACAATATCCAGAAGTTATTTTGATTTCAAAAACTGCTATACTGGCAGATCTATCTTGTCCCATTTCACCTTCCAGTACAATCTGCACAATATAAACCAAACTGTAAATTTTAGGATTTCAGTATTGCCATCATCACCCTGGATATTAAAACAGGATAGATAGGAAAAGAAATTAAATATACACGGGGGGCTCACTGCCCTTACAGTCAGGAGAGGTGCTTTTGCTGGAAGAGCTTGGCAGAAGGCATTAAAGACAGTCAATGCTCTTCTTGAGGACAGAAGGCACACTGAAGGACAATGAGACAAAGCCACAAGATTCCACACTTCACATAACAGTGCAGGATTCCAGATTCCTCAGCTGTGACTATGCAAAGTGTTATTGCGAGAGATGCAATGTGACAGGTTTTGGGTAGAAATACTCTCCTCTCAGCCTCTGACTCCTTCCAGAAGGGCACAGAGGACAGGAACAAGAGAGCGCAGCTGCATACCCAAGACCTGGGAGGTGCCGTATCTGCTGCAGGATGCCAGCAGCTCCAACGGGCTGCTGTGAGGTGAGGCATCCTCACTGCATGGCTCAACTGGCTGTGCTTCCCCGTGAGCTGCACCCCACCCCTGATTTTAGGGACAAAGACGTTGACTGACTCACAAGCTGCCAGCCCTGGGTGTGAAAGCCAAGGAACAGGAGGACCCTGAGTGGGAACACTGAAAAGCAGTCTGTACATGCCAACACATGCACCAAAAAGCCTGCGGCACCTTCTAAAATCAAGGGCTTACCTTGTACTTCTTTGTGCTGTTCGTTAAATCTAAGCTAGCTATAAGCCAGCTGTCTGAGGGCTTCCTGGCTGACCACAGCAAACGATCAAAGCTCTCTCCTTCCTGCCTCAAGTACAAGTTGAGCCTGGCAGGATTGGGTGAAGCCTCTGCAGTTGTCGCTATCTGATAAATCAGCCTGACACAGCTCCACTCCTCCGAGTACAGCTCAGGGCTGGACAGCACTGCTTTCTCACCCTCGTAAGATGTATCCACAGAAATGTAATGTCCTGGGAACAGACACACATCAGAATAATATACATCAGAGGCTTTGCTTTTATAAATAAGACAAAAGTACTTATTTATAAAGAATGGTTGGTTGGGGGCTAGGTCAGGAGACTGAGACCACCACTCATTGTGTTAAGCAAGTCATTTAACCTTTTGATATCCCACTGTACCCACACAAATGTCAGTTACTGTGTCTCACAGCACTTTTAATCACAATTTTAAAATTACTGGAAATCTTCAGTGAGTGCAAGTTACATCAGTTTAAAGCAGATTATTAAGTAAGTATGGCCCTCCAGAACGGGTAGTTGTAGACAGACAATTTGATTGACAAGATAATTCACACAGGCAGGAATATGCTGCACAAATATTTAGTTGTTTTACAGATCAAAACTCTTTAGCTTCATTTTTATAGTTTAGATTTTAAAACAACACATAAGAAACATGTTGCAGCCAAAAACTTCTAAAGCATTTCTGGTTTGAAGAAGAAAACACAGTTAAGACATTCTTAACTAGTAAAACTCAAATCTACAAAACTGCTGATTCAAAAAAGTGCTAAATGTAAAGCTATATTTAAACACATCAGCAGTCTCAATGGGATTATTTGAAATTACTAAATTTGAACTTGAAATATGTGGATGGATATTTTAGAAGCAGAGCCTAAAACATAACCTTCTCTATAAAAACAAAAGAAAGGATGTGATGACAAGCTAAAAATGCATGAGGAGGAAAGAAAAAAAAAAAAAAGTAAAAGAAACAACACATAGAGAAAGGAGGCAACAGTAAAGAAATCACAGTGAAACAGAAGCCTGGTCCTGCAGACTTTACTAACACATCAAAACCAAGATCAGGAGATTAAAACGGGATACAGGAGTCACAGAAACCTGCAATGCAATGCCAGAAACAAGTGAAACACAGAGAGAAAGGAAATTAAAAAAAAAAAACAAAAAACAAACCAAAACAACAAAAAAAGAAACAAACCAAACCAAAACCCACAAAAAACCAAACCCAACCAAAACAAAGCTACAAAACAAGCTGAACCATCCATGTTTGAAACATTTTCCCATAGACAATCTGAAAATGATCCTTCTAACTTAGTGGCAATGTATATCAGACAAATCTTACTCCTGATAATAAATCGCACCAGCCAAGCTGCAAGCAAGAGATGTAAGCGCTGTCAGGGACTGTGTCAAGTCAGTCCTTCAGCCAGCAGCACATTAGTAATACTCATCCTCTTTAGACTCCACAGAGCATATATTTCTTCTTTTTTAATCTCACTTCACTTGACCACAGAGCTTGTCTCAGTTTCCACACATAGGTAAGCACTTGCTTTACTTTAACACATCAGCAGCTGGACTGATGTTAAATATATTGCTTGTTTGCACACCCTCCCCTCCCAAATCCTGCCTGAAACCTCCAACTCTACCAAGCCACCCTGGGGTTGCTTCCTAGGAGCTCCCCTAATGCCTGTTAAAGAGTATTCTCTCTGACACATCATTTGCATGGATAGTCACCACCTCCCCAAGGCAAAGAGCTGGTACAGATTTGGTCTATGAGGTTCCCAAAGTCCTTTCCCATACACCCCCAGAAAGATGCCAGGAGCAAGCAGCAGCTCTGACAACATCCGATTCCCTGGGCAATGCATGTTACAGCATCCCCCTGCATCTGCTCCCTCACTCACCTGCAGACACTCTGCACAGCAACCCATTTGTACTGTACATTTTTCTTTAACAGATGCAAGATAAATGATTGCTACTTATTCAGGGGGTAGATGCAGCCTTAAGCAGTATAAAGGGCTGTGTAAATATAGAAAAGCTGCATTTTCTTTCCCTTTTTAGGGAATGGAATTTCTTTTTTTTTTTTTCCCTCTTACCATAATTTCTCTTTATATCTACTGTGTCTGGTTTTAGTCTCTTGGAGGAATATACAAAATCACTGGTTAAGTACGGGTAACTTGTTACTGCAGCAGCATATGAAAGTAAAATAAGCACAGGAATAAATATTTAAAAATAGGCAGCTAATGTGCCTGCCAAATACTCAAATCTGCCACTACATAAAATGTGAGAGTGTAGAACATCCACTGGCATACAGATACCCAGTTAGTTCACAAGAGTTAGCATGCACAGCATTTTTTTGTTGGCATGCACTAGTGCAAGGTACATGTTTCTTTACACGCATGGAGGATAGAGGGGAATCACCAAGGCTTTATCAGAAGTCGAATGCTCCTCACACATTTGATTCTAATTGATATAAGTGGCAATATCCAGTTCAGATGGAGAATCTGTGTTTTTAGGCTAGGCTGCATTTGGATCATTTTGCTTACCAAGAAACCTACAATTCAGAATCCATGCCTGGCAATTTCAGTTTAGATTTAAGCCTATTTTTGTCTGCACTTCATGACAAACCCCATAGGAAACAAAGCCTTATAATACTCATCTTCCCTCCCCTCCTTCCCCCAAAAATACATGAGTGTCAACATAGGAAAACACACTCATATGGAGACCTCAAATTACCAGCTATGAGGCCTAAACGGCTGCCTGGCTTTAGGACTTAATTATAAGTAGACTAAGATTCTTCCACAAAAAATAGTTATTTAAAAGAGAAAGAAAACCTCTTAGAGTTGCCAGTTGAGATTATTATGTTACTATAAACTTGACTCTGCATTCTCTGTTTGCTGTACACTTGCTCTCACTTGGTCTGATTCCTCACTGTCAGGAGAACAAAGATCACAAACTCCCTTTTCAATCGGGGTGGGGGGTGTTGCCTTTTTTAAAAAAGATTATTTCGACCTATTCATTAAGTCTCCAAAACTAAAGTGTTCTCACCCCCAACCTGCTAATCATTGTAGCATCTTCTGGAAGTTGAAATGTGTGATTGGCTCCACTGAAATCAATGGGAGCACTGATAGAGCGCTTTCTGTGTAAGTATCAAGCACAGAAAATGCTAATGTTAGAATTCTTCCAAATGAATGCTGGCATTTACTAAATGGCCTTTGTACTAAACTGTATTTCAGTAAAAGCAATGACATGTGCCACCGCTGCAGAAAGGAAGGTCTCACAATGCAGACCTCAAGGGCTGACACAGAGCAATTGTAAGAGCAAATCAAGGCAAAGAGAGGGTTCCTTGGAGTAAAACAGCAGACAACTTTCCACACACTTCTTTGTGGGAGTAACAGAAGGATATTTAGCACTCTATGGAGAATTTGATGAATGCACAGTGCTGTAGCCTGAAATCTGTCATTAAAAATGTAACATGCAGCTTCATTTTGCAGCATGCCACATGATTTTTTTTTCTGCAAAATCCTCCTCCTCCAAATGCGAAAGGCACTTAATTCACAGCAGTCATTCAGGAGTTATCAAGAGAGGACTACTCTTCAAAATCACAGGAAAGCAAAAGAGAGGTAGTCACAAAATGCTATTAAAAGCCTGTTGACACAGAAACACAAGCATACAATTCTGGCAATTATTTGCTCAGGAGGTAGATGCAGCCCTAAGCAGTATAAGGGGCTGTGCAAATACAGTAAAGCTGCACTTCCCATTTTTTAGGGGCATGGGGTTTTGCTGTTGTGGTGAAGACACCATACAAGCTTCTTCGAAGTTGACAGAAGCCAGGGACCGCTACCTACCTTTGCTTGCTAACAGCTAGCAGTTCCCTGGTGAAGACAAACAACTATAGCCAGGAGAAGAGATGGGAGAAAGGAGACTCTCAGAGGTCCCCCACCACTCACTCACTGCGCAGGCTGGCCAGTAAACACACTTTTTACTCACATTCCTATAATGACTTTTTACCTACTGTGTAACTTCACTGTCTTCTCCTTGACAGTTGAGTCAAACTGTACAGGACCAATGGTGTTATTTTTACATTCCTCCATGTCTAAGCAAAATGTTGAGCCCCGGGGGGATTAGGACACAGTGTTTCAAACTTCTCCCTCCTCAGTGCAACTATGCATTGTGGCAGTAAGACTCACAAAACAAGACCTTTAAAATCCCTCTGTATGCATGTCTCTCATTCTGCTGCTCTAATAAGCAGTTCTGTACAGTCTCTCTCTCAATTCCAGCTGGTGATACATTAAGTCTATGAGTCATTCACCCAAATTTTCCAGATCTATATTTATATTTTTTTATTTACTTACCAGACAGGCATCAATACATCAGTCAGCAGCGATTATATCAATGGCTTAGTGGAAGGGGGGGTGCGACCAGCAATACTACTTTTCCCAAAAAACAGTGCAGAAAATAAACTGATTGCTTTCTCTGTAAATAACACAAACAAGACAAAATGCCATGCACTGGCCAATAAAACAAACCAAATTCCATTGACAAAAAGAAAAAAAAAAACAACGGGGATAACTAAAATTACCAGTTAGCTTTTCGATTATATATTTCCTCTGCAAAACTTTGGAAGGCTAACCACAGACATGTCAGACCCTTCATGGAGTTTGTATCTGATGCAGCTGTTCGCTTAGTTCAGCAAGAGTGTGGCTTTACATATATAAGCAGTGAGCTCCAAGAGAAATAGTATTAAGGAAATATGAAGCAGGAAAAGTTTGGGAATTTCCATTTGATCAAGCACTCATTTATGCAGAAAATTTGCAAAAAAATGTCTTAATGTTGCCAGTCACGTTTGGATTTTCTCTGTACTTCCCATAGAGAAACAGGAAAGAATATTACCAGAGTTTCTTAGGACAAAAAATGATCTACTGATACCTTCTTTGGAATCTCAGTGTCTGGATTTTGGGCTGTGGCTGTAGTGTGGTTTTTTTTAAATATTCTACTGTCAAAAAAAAAAAAAAGTAACAAAGCAGTTCATTCTTTAGGACCTATTAAGCCTTCTTACAACTCCAGGAAACCTTAATTAAAAATAGTAACGATATAGCCACAGAGACATCATTTTGCAAATTAAGTTTGCACATGGAAGCTGTCCCTGGATACAGATGAGGTTTAGATGAAGGTTCAGAGTTTGACCTAAGAACACTGACATTCTACAAGCTACTTCATATGAGATTTTGGGTGAACCTAGGAGAAGGCTTGTGGCACCAGACAGGAAAGCTTCAGGTTCAATACTTTTCACTCAATTTCTTTTCAGTAGAAAGCAAAATTTTCAACTAAAGTGGACATTCTTTGCTGACAATTTGTCTTGAAAAACAGGACTGTATGTATCAATGTTAAATTTGTCCTGTCTATGAAAAGTTGAGGTTTTCTAAAGAAAATTCTTACTCTGATCAGGAACAGTCCCTTTTGGTAATGCTTTTTCGAAGGAGGACAAAGAGCTGGAGGGGGAGGTGGGCTTTTTTCTAATTTTTTTAGGCAGTGTCTTGGGAAAGCAAAAAACTGCATGAGCAAAAGACTTTTCAGTTGGAGGGAAAGATTTTGCCCTATAATTCCATAAAGAAAGTAAAAGAAATCCCCAAACCAATCAACCACACAAAAGCTTGCACAAATATTTCAGCTGGGCCTACAGCTGGGCCTGAGATTAGAGAATCAGCTTAAACTGCAACTATAGTGACGATTTTTAATGAGAAGTCAAACGAATACAGTTCGGAATACTACAGCCTTACAAGCTAGGCAGCATTGGGCTACAGGGCACCGAGCCCCCACCCCAGGTCCCCATGCCAGAAGCTGTGGTGCAACTCCAGCAAGGTGCTATGCCAGCTCTCAGCTGGCTGCAGGCTTCCTCTTGCTGCCCACATCTGCCTGCCACAGGACAGGTCCCCTCTGGGCAGCCTTGGCCACAACATCACCAAACCTGATGCATGCACATCAAGAGCCACCAAGACCTCTTGTGTGAGCAAGGTGTCTCGGTAGCAGCAGTGCATCCCAGGCAGCCGGAGGAAGCATCTCACCACCTCTGCTGGACCTGAGGAGGAGGGCTGTCCACTTCCCAGGCCACTGGGGAGCCTGCCCCATGCCCCCCTCCCCAGACTGATCTGGCAGACTGGGAAGTGCGGCAACCATGGTCCACTCTTGTGTGAGTCAGTGTTTAACCCCTTCCCCAGGCCCTCAGGAGACTTGGCAGCAGCAGTTTCTTCCCTAGATGGCCAGATGCATGCACAACGCACACCGGGCTGAGTGGCAAAGCCTGTCCCATGTTAATGAAGGTCAAGGCTCAGTTCCAAAATGTCCAGGGTGGTGCCATAATTAAAGCTACTTCACCCCAAAGGGCATAACTGGTATTTTCAGCCCCATGAAGCCACAGATTACTTTATTTCTGGTAAACTGTTAGACTCACACCAGAAGAACTGCATGGTATACATTGGGACCAATTAGCATTGTCATCATGGGAAAAAAACATTTTGGTCTTCAAACCCCCTTTATGTCCTTTGTGGTTTCTTAAAAGCAGCTCTATGAAAACAGCCAAGGGATGGGGAAGCAGGAGGTGGTTTGTGTTCATTCTCTGCAGTGACTGACATGCACTGCTACTGTCAGGGCTCTTCCTCCTCTTGTGTGCCTACAGGGGCACCTCAAGCCTAAGCTGTCACCTTTTTGCAGCAAAAGCCCACGGTCCCTCCTGATTGCTGCCAGCTCCTCAAGCCCCCTTCACTGCCCAGGCAAGGAGGGCACCTGAGTACCCCTGTAAATCTGCTCCTGTGCTGCTCAACTTCTTCAGGGGGAACAACAGGATTTCTAGGCAGCTTTCACAAAGCTGAGTAGTACTTCTTGAAAAGAAAAAACATTTTGTAGAAAAGCACAGCCTCGGGCGATGAACACCCAGGCAGTTCACGCAGGCTGTCACCCACCTTCCTCCTGCTGGATAGACATCACTGACAACCCCAGCTCCCCCGGCAGCATTGTCTCTCCAGCTCGCCCTTACTTTGCAAACTGAGTCTTCTTCCCAGGACTGAGATTATCATTTGGTCCCTTGTTTGCCATGGCCACCAGACTGGCCCAGAAAGCTCATGTTTCCCAATGCTGGGGGATGAATCTTCAAAGGCTCCTTTCCTGGAGGAGGGCTTGGATTAACTGCTAGCCCCACCCCCTGCCCGTCCTTTGCTCTCCCAGAAAGTTCAGAAATAGTTGTTAGCAAGCCTGTCAAAACCCACAAAAGTGACACAATTAGCCCTGAAACACCCTGTGCCTGCAGCATCTGGTCACAGCTACTACCACACAGCAAAGCCTTCCAGCCTCAATCCATCAGTGTGCCTGTGAAAAATCTGGCAAAGGTCCAGTCTGTGCTGCTGTTTTCTTATTTAGAGGATTTGCTCCACTGCACTGAGGGACGCTTGAACTCCTAAGAGCTTTTTGGCAACAGCTGTGTCCTCTCGTCTCTCTCCCTCTTGAAGTCCCAAGATCCTTACATCATCCACCAATTACACCACATCTCCTGTTTGTTCCAAACACAAGCATGTGGGTTTGTTTTCTGTCACTATGACCTCACAGATTTTTATACACTTCTCAAATTTTCTTTCTGCTTGTTCCAACCAACCCATCAGTCTGAGTAAGCTTTTGTTCAGACAACTTGGTTCTCATTTTCATGCTGTTCATTACATAATTTTGACAACTTTTAATCTGCTGACACAAAGGCTGCCAGGTTCTTCTCCAGTATCTCTCGTTTTCCTTGCAACAGCTCTTTCAAAGAGCCATCACCATGATTTCTATTCTATGATTTGGAAACAACCTATTCTGTCTCTTCTATGATTTGGAGATGCCAGATTCTCTGCTGTGAATCTCTGAATCAGAAATAATTCAGAAAAGTCTTTTCTTTATTCTTTGTCATCCTAAATCAGTTTCCATTGTCCTCAGTGCACAGGGAATATTAAAGATAAAAGCTACATAAAGTAGAAATAATCAGGCATCTATTTGTTCACAGTGCTCACCTCTTTGAGTACTAGCTCTATCCCTTTGCTAGATTGTGTTTCCACCAGGATCAAGCAAACAGGGGAAAGCACTGTGATAGCTCTACCAGCACAGCTCCTTGTCCTGGTACAGTGCATCACAGGGCTGCCATCCTTCAGCAAAAGAATATGAAATTTCACTCTTACAGTATTTCCTTGCATTATGTTGTCTGTTTACTTTCTTCATGGCTCCTTTCATTTCTTTGTGCAGATGCACATAGTGTGGTGTGGTGGGTTATGCCTGTAATGTATTACAAGCTCTGCTTTGTATTATGTGCTGATCATGTCTCAGCCTGCCCAAAGCAAACCTACCCATCCACAGTCCACACATCTTTGGCACTTCTTTGAAGGTAAATCCATCAGATTTGGAACCCAGATGAAAACTGTTGGCCTGTGCCCCACAGGGGAACCAACACAAGGAAGCTGGTGAGCCAGACGATGAGACAGGGCACTTCTCTTGTTTTAAGAGGGGGAGCTTCTGGAGCCAGGCCTCTCCTCAGATCAGAGTGACAGGCACAGCCACGGGGAGTAAGAGGTTGAGAGAAGAAAGAGATACTCCAATCCCCACCAAACTCATTTTCATTGCTGCTTTTCAAGATTTCCATTAATATGGAAGATTATGCTGTTATGCTTCAAAAGCGAAGACTTCTTAGTTGAGAAATTCCTTGGTATGCTCCAAAGGGGTTAAACTAAAAGCTTGCAGTGCTCACCATCCAAGCAAAACCCTGAAGCAAACCTGCACTGAGCCAGGGAAGTGAAAAGACTCTGGTCACAGCAAGCAGTGGCCTTGGGAGGGAGAGGACAAGTGAGCCTTGGAACCAAGGCGAGCAGGAACAAGTTTGCCCAGCATGACTTGACTTAGCTTCGGTGCACAAGGGAGCAAGGTCACTGTGTGCAGGGGGTCCTGCGTCAGGCTGCAACACTAACCTTGGGGAAAAAACCAAACTTGAACCAGTAGCCTTCTGGAGTGCATCTCCAAACCACAGGGACACGCTCAGTGAAAGATTACAAAAGCAAAACTTTTCTACTTCATGAATCTGCTCTCTCTGCATCTGCCAAATCACTTGGACTATTGCATTACCCTGAAAACCAGCTCATCTGCCTAAATGCTTGTCTGTCTCTCCCAACTACTTCAGATCAACTAATAAAATGTAACCTTTGCCCACAAGTCTTGTCCCTCCAAGGAAAGTTATAAATGTGCTTGGCCTATACAAATTGCATTTACTCTGATACTCACCTGGGCCCTAGGTCCTACATAAGACTGAAAAAATATTTGAAATATTTGGTTTCACTGGCTTCAGAAGCTGAACTCCTGTGAGTTCCCACTTCTGTAAGCTTGGTGATTTTATACTCTTTTTTTATACCAGGATTGTTAGGATCACTGGCAGTTTCTCAGATTGAGCAGTGATGTCACATCACAAAATACAAACAGAACTGCTAACAGACAAAAGTACATATTTATATCCGTGTCCTGAAGTAGCTTAATTCTGAAATACAGAAAGTGCTTACAGGTGAGCTAATCAGATCCTGTGGGCTGCTAGCAGCAGCCTGGCAGAAGGTCACCTGAGGGAGCCAGCCTAGCCATGCCATCAGTTTCCAAAAACTGTTGGAGGTTACTGCCTTGTAGTGAGTTTATCACTAGCTGCCCCTGTGGGAGCTGCTGATGTGTTTACTTAATGGCCACTCCCGAGTAATCCACTCTAAAGAAGAAAGTAGCCACAGTGACTCATCTTCTGCCCAAGCAAGCTCCATCCTGGACCAGGAACATGCAATGGTGAAGATTCAGCATCTGCAACCACAAACCCCACAGCTAAGGAATACATCTTCTGATGTTGAACACGACAACCACCAGGACCACGGCTAATATTTCCTGGAGCTCTGCAAAACTGCATCCAGCAGCTAGCCACTTCAAAGATCAACACTGGTGGCTTCAGTTTAGCAGGGACATTTCTAGGCTCGCAGTCCTGTACATCATTCCTGCCTGGCAGGAGGCTGGTAGCAACTGAGGGTGTGTGTGAGTCTCTGCAGACAGACTGAGCCAAAACCCACGAAACTGGAGAATGGGATTCTTCAGGGGTTGATAAAACTAGGCCCAGGTTAGAGAACTGTAATCTCTAAAAACATCTCATGCACATTTTAGGGGAATGGAAAATAGTTGTACACTTAATCCTGAAACTTACCTTTGAGCTTTAAGTACAGCCTGTTGTACCGTCAGGTTGGTATTGAATTCCCTGTGTCCAGAGAAGTTTGCCAAAGGATTTTTCGTTCAAGTATAACGCATCCAGCTTCCTGCCTCTTCCCTTCAAGCAGAAAGTATATTTCAAATGATACATATCCATGCTCCATGGAAGGGTACATCCATTGGAAGCTGAGATGGTCATAATCCTACCCTTGCAAGTGAGCTCCTTTTGACAAATATGAATGATGGACTTCTGAGTACCCTTAAACAGAAGCTGTTTAAACTGGCAAAATTAAACATGAGATTAATTCACAGCCTGGGAAGCTTGGGATTCAACCTATCAAGGACACTCTAAGGCAGGGTTCTTCAAACTACGGCCCACGGGCCAGATACGGCCCCCAGGGTCCTCGATCCGGCCCCCGGTATTTACAGACTCCCCCTCCCCCCCCCGCCCCCCCCCCCCCCGCCGGGGGCTGGGGGGGGAAACCAAGCAGCCACAGATGGCTGCCTGCCGCTGCATCCATGCGCCGGCCCCCTGGTTAAAAAGTTTGAGGACCCCTGCTCTAAGCTTTGCTTTTTCTTCTTCAATTATCATTCTCTATCCCTTTTTGTTGAGTAGGTAATTTTAAAAATATTCAATGCTACAAGTCAAAAGGCAGGAATGAAAGCTTGCTCCATTTTTTTGCAGAAATTTGCATGTACTTTTTAACACCAGAATGACCTTCCAGTTTTTACAGGGATTATAGAAAATTTCTCATTGATAAATTTATTGCTAGTCTCAAAATTAAGAAGACCCCAAAGTATTTCACAGGATGCTATGGGACTCTTTGGGGAGGGGCCGATACCCTATGGCTCCCTCCCCTCTGCCTCAGTAGTTGCAGTCTGTAGTACCACTGCAAGGAGGTTCAGTTGTGGAGCTTCATCTCTGAGCAAGACATTTGGACTACCCAGAATCATGTTTGTAAGGATCACTTGATATCAAAAGCAAAAGAACGTCCTTGTGCAAACTCCAGTCTAAGGGACCAGGAAGAAATGGTGCGGATGAACATTGTGAACATTCAGGCATTCAGGAGATTTAGGAAAGTATTTTGCTTTCTACAAGGTATCTAATTGTTGACCATAATCAACAGAGTTTTGATACATTTTAGCTTCCCTGGGCTTTGTGTTTTAATTAAAACAGCCCAACAAACTCTTATTCAGGACCCAGTCCAAGTCAGCAAACCACTTCACACTTACTAATTCAACTCAGGACATCACACGTCACCCAGAATATGCAGAGGGATCTGTCATCTGTCTGGCCCCGTCCAGTCCTCACACATCTGTCATGTGATGGTGGCCTCTCTGCTCCCCCTCGCTAAGTGATGGTCAATAGATGAATTCCCTCAGGCAGCCTCTTCACACGCCCCCACAGCCGCCCAGGGACACAGATGCTCAGACTTTATTATTAGCACAGGCCCCAAGTATTTCCATTTTTTTTCTAGATAACTTTGGAAGTAAAAAGCTACTGAAAGTTTTGGCAAATTCTAGCACTTACTGCAACATCATTTCAGTGACTATCCAATATTATCCTCAGGCATTTGCTTGCAAAGGCATTTAGCATGCCCCTGCTGAGCTATAAGACACATTTATCAAGACATAAATAGCACTTGAGGTATAAACTGGTCATTGGAAAAAATCTATCAATCTGACCCTGCCAGTTCATGACACTGTTACCCTCAAAATATTCTGACTCCCATTTCCCTGCCAAAGAAAGTAAAAGGGTGTCAAAACTTTCCGAAGTATTAGACTTTATGGGCCCTCATTAGGTTTTTGTATTTTTTTTTCTCATAACAGATTATTAAGGCTATTAGGCCTCATTCTACATTCTTTACATCCTAAATATCCTAGAGTGATCACACAGATGTTAATAAAGTTTACGTATATCCATAAACACCATTTAGATTAATTTACCTTGGTGGGCTTGGACTGCCAAATGTCACCAGGCATTTACCACCACCCACAGGCAGTGGCTCCCTTGCAAATGTGCACCCCAATTTATTGCTCACAATGTGACCAAGAGACCCCAAAAGTCAGATCTGACCCTGCATCTTCCCAGCCAGCTCTTTGTACCACACACTGGTCACAGGTGGATGCTCAGGAAAGAATTAAGCATCAAACAAGCAGCTTGAGATACTTCCCCCTGTGCCCTTCCAGTCCCTGCTGACGTTTTCCAGCGATGTGGGCTGCCTGAGCTGGTTGTGGCATCTACTGTTATCAGCAGATGAGGCCCACTGAGCAGCTTGTGCTTCATACTTATTCTAAATAAAAAGAAACTATGCAGAAAATAAACTCTGTAAAAATAACTTTCTCTATCTGCCAAGCTTTGTGTGGTCTAAAAACAGTCCTTAGTCCAGTTTTTCTAAGAAAGGCTTTTAGTGTCGTATTTGCCATAAAGCACAGTTCAGAAGTTAGAGACAAGTCAAATGCTGAAATGCTTGAAGGTGTTACCAAATTTCATACAGTGTCAGCGAACACATTCAGCACCAGTCCCAACACATTTTCTATATGTTTACAGTTTCCCCAGGAACAGCGGGTCTTGTGCTGGAAAAGTATTTTCTGCAACGACGCAGGCTGTGGAGATGGGAGCCAGGTGCCTGTGCCCCTGTACCCACTCCCCACGCTTGCCAGCACTGGCTGGAGCCCTGGCATGCCTGGCTGGCCACTGGCAATGACTCACCACTTTGTTTCTGGCATCAAGAAACAGATTTTCGAGCCTCACATTGTCCTGGCAGCTGATCCCACCAGTTTTGCCCATTACCCTGCAGAGTCAGAAACTTGCACTGCCTGCAGAGCAAGGTTGTGTACTGGAGGAATCTGCAGTTGTACTCAGCCAAGAACTATCAGTGGACATCTCTGGGATTACAGAGGCAATTGACTCCTTAATTAATTGTTAATAACTGATTAGACTAGCTCCACAACCTTTATTTTGGGTTCAAGTTTCACACACGCTGCCCATCTCTTAAAAGTGAAGGTGTGGGATTACCTTTTCCAGCCTGCACTAGAAGCTATAAACTCAGACAGCATTGACAGCTGCTCATAACTCAGACACGAGATACATTTGCCATGAAACATGTTATCAGCGCAAATTTCTGACACAGTCTCCAGCCTCCCCCTTTCCGGTGGGGCAGTGGACAGACCCATGTCCACACCCCTGAGAGAGTGAAACTCCCAGAGCTGCTGCTGCTTCTCCTCCACACCTCAAAAGCTCAAAGTAAACTAGGCCAGTAGTTGCTTGCCAAGTTTTGTCTTGGAAAACAAGGGAAATATTTATGACCGCTGGGAACTCGGAGAAAAAAAAGACAACGTTTCTATGTGTGATACTGAAATAACCCAAAGTACTGAGCCAGTACTCCTATAACCGCCGTGCTCTGAGGGAGGAAAACACAAGGTCTCACTCAGCAGTCTTCAAAAGTCTGGTCTCTAACACTATCAAGAAGCTGATCCAAGCCAATATAGTATATAACAGCCATCTAAGGCAAAAAATCTTCATGTTCAGAATTTAGGAAAACATAATTTTGCAAGATTATACTGCAAACCAGAACTTTGCTATACAGATATTATTTTTTCATTTATAAAAGAAAACTGGTGATGAAGGGGGATCAGTAAAATGCATCATGCAAATAGGTAACTAAATTTTCTGTGAATTTTTAAGAAGCAAAAAAAGCACACAATGTAAAGGCTACAGCATGCAATACAAA
Organism: Falco rusticolus; assembly: GCF_015220075.1. NCBI lineage: Eukaryota > Metazoa > Chordata > Aves > Falconiformes > Falconidae > Falco > Falco rusticolus. Next base: position 44,935,893 of record NC_051210.1, on the reverse strand, counting down.
GACAGAAACCAAGCAGGCATATTCATATACATGGCTATTTCCTTGCTTTTAAAAGTGCTCTTTTTTTATTTATTTATTTTCCACAGGATTTTTTTTCCATGCTGGCTTTTTAAAAATCTGCTCTTAAAACAGAAATCAAAGTCTGCAATATCTTTTTCATTTTGCAAATAAAAGAATTGTTTCTTTGTTATGCTTCTGAGTTTTGAGGCAAAGTATAGGAATACTAACTGCCAGGAAACTAGCTTCTAGAAATGCCCGTGGTTGTGCTTGTAACCCTCTGGGGAGGAAAATGGCTTTGCTTCCCAGCTGTTCTCAGACCCAAGCCAGTTCAGGAGAATATATACTGATTCCAGCAGGGGAAGCATACAACAAATTTAAACCTCCTTTCCTCCTCCTCCTGCATCTCTGTGCCACGTGAAGCACAGTCAGGAGAAAACTAAACCCACAGAATCTTACTGAAAACAGATCTAACTACGTAGCTCCACCTCTGTTCAGCTGTTTCATGGGAGAATAAACCTGTCATTGCTTTTTTGTATCTCCCTCCGTAAGTAATTCAGCAGTATACGAGGGCTTGAATTCTACATCACAGATAAAAGTGGAAATAAAACTGTATCAACTGAAAAGTTTGTTTAATCATGGCCTAAGGGATCGTCGATGGATCACTGAATAGAAACTATAAGCACAAACTAAATTATTTCTTGTATCAAGCAAAAGCTGTGTCTGCCTGCCAGATGATGCAAAATAACTCTATGGCAAAGAGTCCTGCAGATAGGCAGGACAGTGACAGGCAGAAGGCTGGTAGCTACCAAAACCCACTGCACTTCTGTGTAGATCTCTTGGCATTTAATGTTTATCCTTTGGCATGGAGGAAATGTGTCACAAGAAGCATTAGGCCACCTCATATGGACAGGAAAGGATTCCTCTGGTGCAGGATGTGAGGCAGACATGGGCATCACATCCCCTACTGACTAATTTTCATGGGTAAAAGTGGTGAAGACATTCCCCATCAGACACTCACACCTACAGAACACAGTGCACAGGCTTTCTAGTGCCAATGTGACCTGCACACTGCATAAATGCAGCATCTCCTGTCCAGCTCATTACCTTTTTAGTTGTTTGCTGAATCTCGAGAACATCCAAAATCCCTAACATCAAAATTTCCTTCTGGGCACGTTTCCCCTGTGAAATTTATATCCTTTCTTTTCAGGGAAAAAGGGTACATAGACATTTGATGGGACAATGAAGTAGTTCAGTAAGTCTTTCTAACTGGAAAGCAACCGTGGGCCACTTTTTAAAGATGATCACCCTTCTTGTGGGAGTTCCTGGTTATATCAAAACAAATGTGAGATAAACCGAATCGGGCACACTTTAACAGTGTCTAGCTAACATTATCACTTATTTCTTCTGCAGAAGCAATGATGAAGGAGATTCCTACTGTAGCACCATGGCTTGAATTTTCACATAAAAATCACACCTCATCTTTTTGAATGCCCCTCCACAACAGCTCTGAGTTAGGTGTAGAATTCAGCCTCAGGACAGACTTTTAATAAACATTAATTGAAGGAGAGAAGTATATTCCCTACTCGAAGAGAGCTGAAACTTCACTTTTAGTTTGTGTATGGTCATATTGTGTATTTGTACAAGTGTTGCTGTAGAATTACAACATATGGAAACTTGGGCAACAGATCATGCAAACAGACATAATCCTAGTAATGAAGTATGTAAACAAAGAGAAAGCAAATTCCACTGCAACAAAACTGTACTCAACAGACAGACCTGTTGCAGTGTATTTCTGTGCCAGCTATGAAATCAACATGATAGCATAGCTGAATATACAAATGAGGTTCAATAAAATTCAGAACCTGGTCAAGATGGGCCAAATAGTAATTATATATTAATATTCAAAATTAGCAGCCATTTCTTAACCTCAGAAAATTCTCAGCCACTGAGAACAATCTGTGATACAGAGGGATATGGATTTGATCGATGAACTACTCGATGGATAAGGAATTGGCTGGATGGCCATACCCAAAGCGTTCCAGTCAATGTCTCACTGTCCAAATGGAAACTAGTAATGAGTGGCATCCCTCAAGGGTCCGTGCTGGGATCAATACTGCTCAGTGTCTTCATCAATGCCATAGACAGTGGGGCTGAGTGCCCCTTCAGCAAGTCTGCAGGTGACACCAAGCTGAGCAGTGCCATTGATTCACTTGCGGGAAGGGATGCTATCCAGAGGGACCTTGACAGGCTTGAGGAGTGGCCCATGCAAACCCCATGAAGTTCAACAAGGCCAAGTATAAGGCCCTGCACCTGGGTTGGGGCAACCCCCAGCATCAATACAGGCTGGGGATAAAGGGACTGAGAGTAACCCTGCAAAGAAGGACCTGGGGATACTGGTGAATAAAAAATTGGACATGAACCCACAATGTGCACCTGCAGCCCAGAAAGCCAACTATATCCTAGGCTAGATAAAGAGAAGCATGGCCAGCAGGCTGAAGGAGGTGATTCTCCTCCTCTACTCCACTCTCATCAAGACCTCACCTGGAGTATTGCACCCAGCTCTGGGGTCCCTAGTAGAAGAAATACACAGACCTGTTGGAGCAAGTCCAGAGAAGGGCCACAAAAATTATCAGAGAGGGCTGAAGCTCCTCTCCTATGAAGACAAGCTGAGAGAGCTGGGGTTGTTCAGCCTGAAGAGAAGGCCCTGGGGAGACTTTACTGCAGCCTTTCAATATCTAAAGGGGACTTCTAAGACAGATGGAGAGAGACTTTTACCAGGGCCTCCAGTGACAGGACAAGGGGCAATCGTTTTAACCAGAAAGAGGGCAGATGTAGGTTGGACATAAGAAGACGCTTTTTAGAATGAGGGTGATAAGGCACTGCAACAGGTTGCCCAGAGAAGCTATGGATGCTCCCTCCAAGGAACTGTTCAAAGTCAGATGGAACGGGGCTTTGAGCAAGCTGGTCTAATGGAAGGTGCCCCTGCCCATGGCAGGGGGGCCAGACTGGGTGATCTCTGAAGGCCCCTTCCAACCCAAACCATTCTATGAGTCTATGACATTAAATATGAATGCAATTGTGGAATAAGTTGGTAAGATCAGAGAATAAAGCAATTACAATAGAGTACCTCATTACAGTTGCTAATTCAAAATTAATTAATTCAATTAATGTTGGTTGAAAACTAAAAATACATCATCACTGAAGATAACAGCAAAGTCAATTTGGAGTACTACCTATGTAATCAGTTTGATTTGAATCTGACCAGGGAATAGATTAAGGTACTCACCTCCAGAGTAAGTCTGGAGCTGAACAACCCATCTCATGCTTGTTTGTGATGCTTACTGAAGTTGCCACAGAGCAGGTACATCCTCCCGTACTGCTTATTGTTCTTTGGTTATGGGTGCTTGCAGACATGTTGTTGACACAAGGCTGTTATTAGCAGCTACTGATGATGGGCAGCAGAAGCAGCTGGGATAGGGGACTTAGTATTTCATAATTTTTACAGTTCTCTCATCTTCTTGGGAAAATTTTAAGGTTTGTTGTTTGGCAATTCACCTCCATAAAATGCTGGGAGAGCAAAAGAGGTTGAAAAGCAGAGCCATGACTCCAGTTAAGTATAAAAATTCCATGGTGCATATCAACTCCTATTTGATGTGGACTCCTGCAGCATGCCCCTCTCAACAGATTAACTGTGGTCTAATTATCTAATGCCTTCATGACTTGAGATAATCTCTGTCACTCTAGACTCCCATCCATGCCCTTGCAGGGCTGTGTTTCTTGTAGCCTTCAGGTAGCTCAGTGGGTAACAGTGACCATAGGAGCACTAATGGGAACCTTGCAGATTTCCCGTGCACATCATGCAGCCTCCTCAGCAGCATGTCAGTAGAGTCACTGGTAAAATGTACAGACCCACTCTGCAGGTACAGCCTGCAAGCATCTCTCTCCAAAAGATTTTACAGGCTGCCACCTTCTATCAGGCTAAAGCAATGCATTATTATGAGGCCCCTTCAGACTGTCACCCTTCCCTCTCAGAGAATTTCCTGCCATATAACAGAGGTCATACACATGCTATACAAACTAGGATGGTACAATCACCAAATTAGAAAAGTCCTCAAGAGGGAAGTTTAGCTAGTGCAGATATCCAGCAGGCAACAATTCCATTTCACACCAAGTTTCAAAGTTTTAAGGTTGTTGTTTTTCCTCTTTCCCCAGAATCATTTGAGTATTTTCAAACCGTGGACTTACATTGAAACTCCTGTTGCACTGGGCTTCAGCTGGAGCTCTTCCTTTCTCTCTCACTTTATGAGTAGGAAACAGAGATACCTAAGCTGACAAGTGGGTGCCACATGCAATATTGCAGTAAGTGGCTAGTTATTCTCTTAAAAATAGTAGACTAACTTGCAGGTTGACTAAAGGCATAGCAATAAAATCCCCTTCTAGATGCATCACTAACAAAAACCACAGAATGGTCTATCAAAAAGAAACAGCACAAAAGCTAAATGGCTCTGGAAAGGCTAACAGGAGAAGATCTAACTGACCCAGCACGGGAAAAGATTATTGGAGCCCTCTGCAAGTAAGGGGTGATTGATCATGTAACTATTTTTGGCTTCAACATCCACCAGCTGTGAAGTCGATTCCAAATTCATGAGTGCTTCTTCATAAAAAAACAAACAGTGATTACAGCTTTGTGCTTTTTACCTCCACGTGGTAAAGGTACAAACTACACATACCACTCATCTTTTTTCCATATATGACAACTTCACTGTGCAAAATTCTCTCTTCTTTTTCAAACAAACTACAGTTACTGCCCTAATAACTCTCCAGTTTGACACTTAATTTAAAATAAACACTAGTGGCTATATTTAGAGAACAATCTGGTATTGGTATAAATCCTCTCATGTTTCCACTTAAGCACAGAAGAATATTCTTGGCCAGGAAAGAAATCCCTCTGGAAAAGGTCTTGTAAGAACTAAAATGCAAAGCAATGACTATATAGGAATTAGTAAAGATTCATGTGTTTGAACTCCTCCTGCTTTTTACTAAACTTACACAAAGCAACAGCTTAGGTTAACATTGCCTATCTATATGTATGCATATTTAAAATGTTACAAGTCACCCTACTTGAAATGCTATAAGCTTGAAATGAGGTATTCACATAGCTACATAAGTTTTCAAGGATATAGACAAAGATGCTAATAAGTGGTTTGCTGACAGTATGTACTGTGAAGCCAAATATGCAACTGCAGATGCAGATACTAAGCAAACTAGTATACTGACACAGACTTGTGAACAGACTTTATTCCACTTACTGACAGATTTTATCGTTGTTTGGGCCCTGGACATTATAATGTCTCCAAGGCATATCTCTAAGGGAAAAAGAAATCCTATTTTCTTAAACATCTTGTTGCTATATTGGGTACACTAAAAATCAAGGTACCAGGACGCTTGTATTCGTAGTTTTCATTTGTGTATGTGCATGTATGCCAGTACTCAAGACAGCCTTTATTTCCCTTTATGAGAACTTAGGAATTCAAACAATCACAAATTAGTTTACACTTAGAAAAACCATAAACAATGATCTTCTGATTACTGGGAAGGCTCCAAATTTGTTCACAGCTATGGGAGTACACTGCTGCTTAAGCTATGGCTCAAAGCCTGAGCAGTACTAAAAGCTCCTCATTTTCTTGCTGCTGGTATTGAGCATATTTTCTACTGAACTCTAAAGGATGGCACCAAACCATAGGGCTCCATAATGGAAAACTACACACTGCGGAGTAGAGTATCCCTGCTCTGCTACAGAATCTCACAGTTGTTCTGCCATAATCATACAGGACAAAGTCAGCTATCACCTGACACTTGGGTACTCAGATCATGATTTTCCTGGGATGAAAAAGATCTCAGTAAGATTGTGAAACATGGTGTGACACATGAAAATGTGTCTTCAAGTCTCTGGTCTTCTGGTTCCAGCTCCTACTTAAAGTTTGTAAATTTTTGTGACTGCTTGCCACAAGCGTGTACAAGTTTAAGGCAGGGAATAAACTTATCTGTACACCAGACACGTGGCACATGGGGGAAAGAGAGAAGGGATTTGCTAAGAGCTGACAACAATAATAAATACTGATAATAAACTGCAGGTCAGCCTGGGGATACATGGCTTGGGAGAATTAAGGCCTTTATTTCCCAAACAGATGCAAGGCTGACAGTGCAGACATCTAAGTCTGTTTCATCACTTGTCTGAATGTATTCTGATGAGCTGAGAGCAACTCAGAGTCCATATCCATTCATTTGTCTGCCTCCCTGCTGACTCCACTGAACAATGATGCCAGTTACTGTCAGCTCTGTCGTATGGCCTTAAGTGAACTCAGCTCACTTTGGCTAAACAGCTGTAAAATGGTACTTTCAGTTAAGGACGTTCATTTCCCGAATGATCTGCTAAGAGTGACTAGATGAAGCAGAACTATTTTGCTAAAGCTTCCTTAGGATAAAAATCATGTGTAAAACAGCACACACCAAAGACAAGAAGTCTTCAAGTGGCAATTACTAAAAAAGTAGGAAATGATGAACAGACCCTTTTGCAAAATCCATCAGAGTGCACTACACCTTAGCTTATCTGTTTCCCATGAAATCTTGCAGCCATGAGCATCAGAAAACCTTAGCTAGAAAATCAAGCCCCAAAAATACCAGCAAGGAACAAGTCTTCCGTATCCTGTCAACAGTGATTAAAATGTCATTCATCTAACGGGGGACCTGCAACAAACTCTCATTTCTTCTCCTGAATGAGGCTACAGAGATTTCATATACACATACATATAAATGGACTCAGACATATACTCATACATTTGACTATTCTGTTTAATTCTTGCCTTTAAGAGTAGCAAATATTCTCATGTTCTTCATTATGGGTGGAGATGTCTCTGAAAGACCACTGTAGTAGGGCTTAACTTTTAATCAAAAACATGAAGATACCACAGAATTACAGAACAGTTGAGGCTGGAAGGGTCCAGCACCCCTGTTCAGGCAGAGCCACCTACAGCCAGTTGCCCAGGACCATGTCCAGATGGTTTTTGAGTATCTCTAAGGATGGAGATGCCACCAGCTCCCAGCAACCCTCACAATGAAAATATGTTTCCTGATGTTCAGTGGGAACCACCTATGTTTCTGTTTGTGCCTGTTGCCCTGATCTTCTCACTGAGCACCGCTGAAAGGAGCATGTCTCCATCCTCTTTGGACCCTTCCTTCAGGTATTTTTATTTATTTATAGAAGATCCCCCTTAAGCCTTCTTTTCTCCAAGCTGAACTGTCCCTGCTCTTGCAGACTTTCCTCATAGGAGAGATGCTCCAGCCTCTTCATCATCTTCAAGACTCTTCATTGGGGTCTCTCCAGTATCTTGCACTGGGGAGGCCAGAACTATACACAGAACTCCAGACAGGGTTTCACCAGTGCTGAACAGAGAGGAAGTATCACCTCTCCGGACCTGCTGGCAACACTCCTCCTAACGCAGCCCAGGGAACATTGCTGGCTCATGTTCAACTTAGTATCCATCAGAACCACTAGGTCCTTTTCTGCCAAGATGCTTTCTAAGCAGCCCCCAACATATGTTCTGGCACAGGGCTGTTTCTCGGCAGGTGCAGGACTTCATACTTCTCCTTGTTGAACTTCATGAGGTTCCTGTCAGCCCATTTCTCCAGCCCACTGATGTACCTCTGGAGGCCAGCATGACCCTCCCATGCATCAGTCACATCTCTCAGTTTTGCATGATCTTCAAACTTGCTGATGGCATACTCTACACAATCATCCAGATAATGAGGATGTTGAACAGGATCAGACCCAGTATTGACCCCTTGGGTACACCACTAGTGACTAGCCTCCAACCATACTTCGTTCCAGTGATCACCACCCGTTGGGCTCAGCCCGACCATTAAGTCAGTTTTCACCTCTGCTCATCCAGACCATACTTCAAACACCTTCTTTACGAGGATCTTACTGGTATAGAAAGTCAAACAAACAAACAAAACCAACCCTGTCAACAAACAGAACTTCCAGGTATGTGAAATGTAAACAGGTGCTAAAAGTGTTGAAAAACTTCCAAATTAAGACTGGAAGCCCTCTTCCCTTGTTCTTCAGCTTCTCATTGCATGTAATGTCACAGCCTCAGCAGCTAAGCTTCCAGTTAGTTCTCCAGCAAGAGAAGCCTAGACTTCATATTTCTAAACTGGTCTCAGCTAAGGTGCCATTACACACCAAAAAAGGCAAAAGAGACAAATTACTTTTTTGCTCCTTTGAAAACAGTTTTAAAGTATGCTTTTGGGCATTTTTACTGTCCACCTGCAGCACACATGCAGTGAGAGAGCAGCCATGTCACAGGACACTTCTATTTCAATATCACACACATCTTGGCTGCAACTCATGTTGCCTTCCCCATCAGCAACATGAGTTGCCCTGCCTTCCCAACCCAACTATACCTCAAAGAATATAATCTTGCAAATAACAATAGTAATAAAACAAATAATAATAAATCACTGTTGCCTCAGAAAGATTTTTAAATACAGAACACATCAGTTAAGCTCATTAGTTCTAACCTCCTTTACAAGAGGGGACATGCCACTTTAAAGGAAAATTAAACAGATTTTCTTATTGTGTTTTTCTGATTTTATTTTCCTCCATTCATATTTTCTAGATTAAATCCTTAACACCCAACACGGTGTTTATGTCTTCGCTTCCCAGTGTGTATATGAACTTAAGCAAACCAAGAGATTTCTGAACACAGAAAGCATATCAGAGGCAATTAAAAAAATCCAGATGCTATGCAAAATTTTCTGGCTGAGGTGTTATTATATCCAGTCATTGCAATAAAGCTGTGCCATCCAAGACCTGCAACATCCACAATAGGAAATAGAGTCACGGAAAAGTCAGAGTTAGAGATAAAACTCCCCAAGAAAGACAGCATTATTGATTTCCAAAGAAAATAGCCCATAAAACAAATTATGACTCTGCAAAAAATAGAAGAAAGAAAAAATAAAGGCAGAATTCATGGATTTTAACTCTGAAAGGCTCAGGTGCATTACCCTGAGGGCAGGACTCCTGACTCCTGAGGGACTTAGCGGTATGGCCCCATAGCTGCATGGACGCGGGAAAGTATTGCTCACTCAATCCTTTCCACATTGTTTCTTGGAAATAACTTCTCCCTATCTCATGCAATGAAGAACCTGTGTTCCCCTGCTATAGCTCCTGGACTTATGGCTCCCTTCCATGCTGCTATTCTCAACCTGTGCCCAAAAGAACTGTTGACTCCTGCAACATAATGGAAACATTATGTTTCACAATGAAAACAAGTTTCCTGATGTTCAGTGGGAACCACCTATGTTTCTGGTTGTTTTTCAGAAGACATTTCAGATGTGTTTCTGCTAGTAAAAAACTAAAGTCAGAAGTGACTTTTCCTTTACAGTTACCTATATGTATATAAGGCTAGTCTCAGTTCTCATAGCCAGGCACCAACCTCGTCATCTAACGCTCGAGTGAAGACACAGCCATTAAAATGACATTTACATCCTTTCTGTATTTCACAGTTTCCTGTTCCAGAGAGAGTACTTATCCCACCTGCTAACAACAGCCTTCTTCGAAGGGCTTCTCAAGTCATGTTGTGATAGTTACCGACAAGCAAAAGAATTATGTTCCAGGCTGGAAGAAACACGGTTCAGGAAATGTAAAACAGGCCTATGAGATGAGACACCTTTTCACTAAAAGATCTACAAAGGAATCAGGGAGTGACACTGGACAATTTAGGGTACCCAACCATACATCAGCTGGGGATTTCTTCTGCAAGTAGAAAGTGTTTTGTGGAGCACTTAGAGCTTTATTATTCAAGCTTAAGAAAAGTGTTTACATTGTTAATTGAAACTTTGTTCCTGGATACAGTGCATTATAACATGATCTTTAACACTATTATCAGAAAACAGGGAAATCTTCTGCTAATTCAGAGACCAGGCAGGATTGTCTGGCTTTCTTACCCTCCAAGCATGACATTTGCCACATACGGATCTGCGTTGAAGCTGAATGCAACAGCATTTTCCTGGACATCACAGCCACACAGAAGCCTGCTTCGACCTTTGTTCAACCATGACTGCTAGACAAGGCAACAGTCTTAGAGTATTGACTGCTAATGATGTAAAACAAAAAAACCCAACCAAACAAACAACAACAAAAGGAAAAAAAAGAGAATCTGAAGACAGAGAATTACTTCCTTTGATAACCTTGCATCTCACTATGGTTTTGTAGCTATTCCCACATTTTTAATATGAAACACATTTTGTGGCCCAGCAAATTTTAAGGAACTCATCAAGTCACAACAGAGCTTCTTTAAGTATTTTAATGGTTTTCTGACTGAAAACTGTGAAGACTCTGTTTCCTAAAAGACTTTGACTGATATTTCAAATGGAAATATACAGTGATTCATGGATATTTTCATACCAGGGCTTGCCAGGTTTTCAGAATAGAGCAAAGTGTTTGTAACATGTAGCTCATACTTTATCAAAGAATACATCTATTTAAAACAACGTTCAAAGCACACCAACACAATTACTCAGACTACTAGAGTTATCTAATATACTGAACTTGAGCCATGTTTGCCAAAAGAAAATGCATTGGAGGAATAGCCATATAGTGTAGGAGAAACACTGTTAATAAAAGAGCATTTTTGAAGTGGCAGGCACTTTACTGTTATCTAAAATCGTAGGAATCTTTGGCTTGATTATCATATGAAGAAGGACTATAATAATCATACTTGAATCTTTGGCTTCCTAGAACCATAGGGAAGGACGGGGCAAAAAAATACTTACTCTTTTAAATGGGAGTAATAAAATATGTTAAAATGATATAAAGGCTTCTGAGCAATCAAAGCACTGTATAAAGTTAGATGGATGACTATGCTGGCCTTTTTTCTGGCCTGCTGTGGCATTACTGCCACAAAGGAATAGTAAGACAGTAAAAACTGCAAGACCAAAGGGAAATAATTCTTTTTTTAAAAAATGTTTATTTTCTTGTAACAGTAGAAGGTTTGACCCCGTTTGGTAAGTTTCATCAGTCAACTAATTATAGCATTGCCTGTACTGCTCTTGCATACAGTGGCTGTGGGTGAAGAATCTCCAAAGGCAATACAATGGGAAAACTACAAAAAAAAAAAAAAAAAAAAAAAAGGTAACAAAGACAACTAGTTGTAACTGAGTTTGAATTATTTCTTCAATAAGCTTTCAAAGATTTACACTTGATAACATCCTACATGGTAAGACTATTAGGGCATTTTCAGGCTGATTCTGTCACAACTCTGAACAGTCTGTACCATACACAAGGTGAACAAGTCTCTTTTACTAGCAGAAACACATCTGAAACGTCTGTGGTCACCCTTCAGTACAAATGCAAGCTTATTTTTCCTCACTACTGATCTTGACCCACATTAGATCTTGACCAAAATTCATACTGAAAATTGACAGTGCTGAAAATACCTCCCTTCCCTTCAAAAAAATGCACTGCCAAATCATTGGCTCTTCTCTTCATTTTCAAGATGATTATACATGTAGTGTAATAAGCACAATGACCACAAACTACTGCCTGTCAGCAGCTTTACCAATACAAAAACTCACACCATGCTCACACCCTGAAACTCCTAAAAAGAAACTTTAGCTTGATTCATTTAAGTCTTCCATTTTTTCAGATAACTGAAAATATTTCTAGCTGTTTTCAGCAAGTGATTTTGCATGTTTGTACTTGTATTTTAGCAAACTTCAACAATATTTGCAAGGTTGGTACCCATCCTGTTTATAACCAAAGCTGAAAATATCTTATTTAACTTCCTATTAATGGAGAAGATACCAGTACAAAGCTAGACTGATTTCTTAATCCTGGGCCCTGTCCATCTTCATCAGAGCCAGCCACAGAAGCTGTGACTTCAGGTGGGAAGCCGCACCTCACCCTCCAGCATCTGACTGAGACATGCCCAGATCCCTACAGCCTTCCCAGAAAATTCTGGGTATAGTCATCCCGCATACCTGTGCAAGCTGCAGCGGTGTGACTGTAGCTGTGCAACCAACGCATGCAGTTGGCATTACAAATTATAAAGCTAGCCCTGGGTATGTCCAAATAAGCTGAAGCCTCATACTGAGTGGCTGCTAGATAGATGCATAGCTAGTTTTTCACATAAACGTGTGGCATTTTGAAACATGAAGCTGCAATACAATTTTTAGTAAGTGTGGTTTACAGTGCTGTATCTATATGATATACAGAATCACACAAGTTGCCTCATCCTACCTATGAGTAACAAACCTTGTTAGCTGGAGGTAATCAACTTTTTGCTGGGGTTACATGCAAGTTATTTGTTTGACTGAGGTGATTTGGCCTCCATCACCACTCCCCAACACTCTTTTGCCCTCCTACAGCTTTTTAATTGTTTTTCAAATTCTAGTGGTAAATTACCTATTTTCAGTTGTTATCATGCAAAACAAAGTCCAGCTGATTGTCAGGAGTTGCAGGTATACTCAGTAAATATGAATTTCACAACAGCTGTCCTCCCTCTCTGTGGCCAGCCTCCACAGCTCGGTGTAAAATGCACTAAAATAACTTGTTGACTCTAAGCACTGAATCACTAACAGCTGTATGTGGAAATATACTTCTGAGAATTATACTGTCCTGTGGAGGAGAGGAATGCTTTGAAACTCATCTCTCATGCAGTGACTCACCGATAACAATTTAGGATTCGTTTGTTCTGCTGCAAATGAAAAGCCAAGACTTATCACCAGTGTTATGCACAAGCAGCTGCTGCTAAAGCCCTCCATGAACATGAAGTGCTCTTGGCCGTCTTTCTTTGCACAAGACCTACTACTGAAGATGAGCAAATGCTAACAACTGTAATTTGGGCATAGTTTAATAAAAATGCTGTCACGCAGAAGCCTAGGATGGAAGTTACACATGGGCAAGCAAAATGACAGATTTCCTAATAGTATCAGCAAGGCAAGGGAGAGCCTGGAGCAAGGCTGAACGCTACTCACACACGGTACTGTTAAGCTGCTGGTGACAATAAAGCAAGAACATATCAAGAAGAAATGAGTTGCTAACACAAGAATAGTGTCTGAGTAGTCCAAGTGAAGTACAGGAGAAATGGCACCAGAGGTGAAGAGGAAGTAAAAACACAAGAGTCTTAAGTGTACCAGAAGTATGTGAGCGTCAGCTTCCCCCTGCCCCAGCCCCCTTGGGAGTGACTAGGAAGGGCAGTTGTCTCTCCAAATGCAATCATTTTGGCCAGGAAGAAACATTTCAATTACCAGGTCAAGGCAGTGTGCCAGTGACTGTATACCAGTTCTGATGGCTTCTCCCCTCCATCAAATGGCATTTGGTGCAGAGATACTCATGCTACGGGTTTGGGAGACCCAAGCTAATAATATGCTCCAGTGGCAGGGTGGATTTGTCAGCTGAAAATCTTGCCAGCAAGCAAACACTGTGCTATGCCAGCCTGGTTCTGCTGCATCTAGGTACAAGCTGTTGCAAGTCTCCCTGAATTACCCTCTACTTTGCCTCCAATTACACAGTCATCACAAACATGTGAGATCACTTGTCTCACCTTAGGGTTGTACAAAGCCAGCAACATTAAACCTTTTTTACATTTTCAAATTAATTACTTCCCGAGGTATAGGAAACTATTGCAGATAGATAGGAACAAAATTGAGACTACAGATGTGCCAATCTATCTGCCAGTAGGTTTGTAACCGAGCATGACACAGCAGACCTCAGACAGGAACTGTGCTTGCTGTAAAACAAAATCTAGGATCACCAGTCATTACCTGTTTCATTGCCCTGCATATTACAACCAAATGATGTGGTATTCAAGATGAGAGAGTTCAGGTCAAAAGAGGTCCATTTTAAGTCACACGGCACAGCTGGAAATACAAGCTTTTTAAATGGTATGCAGGCAATGTTTGTATTTGAGATTCCTTATGCTGCTACTCTCACTTATCTGATGGCCTGGGATGGCTATCCTGTCTCTTGAAATTACTTTCCATCTTAAAACCATTTTAGAGTGTAGCTATATAATAACTATGGCCCAAAAGAAGAACTTCAGTTTCCAGACACTGTTGGTAGTGCTGTTGCTTGCTTACCTGCTTACCATAAACTGTTACCTGAAGGATGCCCATTTTGAGTGTATCACAGAATCTTGGACTAAAGCAGCAAAAAGTTGGCACCTTTCAAGGGGAAGAAAATCAGGCTATTTTAACATATATAGTAGTTCATTATACCACTCTTCTGAATGAAATTATTTCTTTTTAAGGATGAGTCCCCTTTGGAATACTGCAAAAAGAGAAAACTCAAAAACTCTGAAGTGCATGCTATTAAAATATATCCTTGGAGACATGAGATTTGAAGTAAAACACACTTCCAGAATTTTTGAAGGAAAGCAACACACAAAAATGTGCCTTTAAAGCTGCCAATGATCATATGAGAGCCAGATGCATATGGCTGTATCAACTACCAGTTACAGCTTCAGCAGTTCAGTGCCACATTGCTCATTATAGAAGATCAACAAGGCAAGTTGCTTCACAACACTCCACAGAAGAGCAAAGTGATAAGGAGACAACTGTACAAAACCTGTTGCCACTACTACTAAAAAAGCTCCAAGTCCAATGCAATTGGAAGCACGTGGGCACATTTAACAACCATCATGTGCTTTTTGGAGCACATTGTTAATATAAGCAAACCCTCTTCCCTACAGCTTGCAAAGGTAATAGACAAATTTCTTAATGCTTAAATTCTAACGCTTAAATCCAGGCAAGCAGATGCAACACAGTGAACTTCATTAGGGCAGATCTGAGCTGACAGCCCAAATGCACATTATTTGTAGCTCTATTAAACTCCCCCTGTTAACATTAAGGAAGACTGAGAACAAAACATAACAACAGACACAGGCACACAAAATGCTGTATGGACACTCTTGGCAAAAACAGAAACATTGTCCGGAGTCACAGAAAAAATATGCCATAGTTATTGTGTTTAATGAAACTTAACCTATAATGATGCTATGAGCAGGCTGTTCTTAACCTGCCACGTTATGGCAGGCTCTGTGCTGGACAGGGCTGGGATGAAAGCAAAAAATGCCAAAATCCAGCCTTGCAGAACGGCTGCAACTGACACAAGGCTGCATTTCCTACCGCTATTTCAAGTGGGTCTACATGGTTTTATTTATTACTCTAACCAGAATTACTGCCTATTACATACAGCATCTTCCTTTGTTTGAAAGTTTGGTTTACACTTACAAAGCATGTGTCCTCTGAAATAAATGCACAATTTGGTTAAAAAAACAATCTCAAGATTATTTGATCAAATCCTATCATGGAAAGTTTGACAGCATATATTAGAATGAACCAGGTCTTTCTCTTGCAAGACATATACTGCTGACACAGAAGTAAATTCTTGTGGAAACAGGCCACTATGCACCTGCAAACTTTATGCCCCAGTTATGCTTTAGAACTGGACATAAACTCATGCTAAATATACCTGTGGGTACGCAACATGGTATTTGAGCTTCTCAACTATCTCTAAATACCACTGTAGTGATGGATATAGATCTGGTTTCTAAATTTCTCATCCATTAGTTGAGTCCAAGGA
The DNA here is from genome assembly GCF_015220075.1 of Falco rusticolus. Taxonomy (NCBI): domain Eukaryota; kingdom Metazoa; phylum Chordata; class Aves; order Falconiformes; family Falconidae; genus Falco; species Falco rusticolus. The sequence goes on along the minus strand of NC_051210.1, from coordinate 44,920,247 downwards.
GTTCGACCTTTACCTTATATTCTGTAAGTGGATTTTAAAAAATACATTATCTGTTCAGAGGCATCATGAATGCAAGAATATTTATGGATGCATGCCTGCACCTCTGAAGTTAAAATGGACCATTAACACCTTGGTTTATGTGTACTAGCAAATCATTCAAAGCTTGCAGATCTTATCACTGGTCCATTGATGACACACAAATTCACCTGCTACTCATCAGATTTCAGCACCAGGATGCCTTTTTCCTAAGCAACAACATTACTGTGTTTCTTGTGTAGCTGGTATCCTACAAACACTCACTTCATAAAGCACATCATATTTGCATGGGATTTCCCAGCTTACACTGAAAAGAGAACTGTCATGCTGCCAGAAACCTGCTGCCTCAGGCATGAAGCTATCTTTACCCAGCCTGGGCCATGACCTCAGCCTGGGTGTGCTTCTCAGCCATAGGTAACCTCGCAAGAAATTTGTATCCTCAGCTGTTTCTATATTTGACACTTTTCTTTGCATGGTGGCTGCCTGCTAAAAATCATTACAATTCTAAAATGCAAATACCAAGTTAGCAGATGACTGACTCAAAAGGCTGAGAGTTAAAAAGAGCACATTGATATTTGTACTTGAAGGTCCTATTCCTGAATTCAGAGCCGTGTGAGAGAGCTTGAGGCTTACAGAGGGTTTCAGTGAAGCCGAAGTCTATGGGAGCACAGATCTACTGGACAGATATTATGGTAAAACGTCTGATTTGTTTCTTGCGTAGCTGGTATCCTACAAACACCCACCTTGTTAGGGCCTGATTTGCCTGTCTTGAGTAAAGCAGGGAAGAGTGAAACAGCTATCCATTTTACCACTGACTATTTGGTTTTGATTTTCCTTTTGCACTTGACTAAAATGGGCCCTAAAATGCCAGTCAATTACAGGTACCAGAACTTGAGCTATAAAAAATGAAAATCTTTTAAATTATAAAATTTGTAAGTTTAAACACAAGAAATCCTCTTATCCCAGAACTACCAGAATATTAAAAATGTCAGATACATTTAAAAAAGCAGTTGAACCTTAGAAACCTATTCATTTAAGCTGTAAACAAAAGCAAAAAGTAACCTCACACTTCCTTTCTGTGCCTGACTCTTTAGCAGATATTGGCTTCCTTGGCAATCGGGCAAAAAACTTTCAAGTATGGAGTGGAATTTTTTATGAGCAGGATTTTAGTTATATTTACATCATCTTGACAGTTTGGCACAAGATCGCACCATTGAGAGATTTATAAGATGAAAGAACTTGCACTGCAAGTCAGATAATCCCTGTAAGAGATTGGCCGTATATCACTCTACAAATAATATTTCAAAATAATAGAACAATTTTGAAGCAATGAAAGGAGAAGTGAACAATTCAAAGCTAAGCTGCCACTCCCATCCTTAACTTCCTCTGTTGTCCCAGTAAATTACCACATACACGTACACTGATCTGCAAATACCAGGGCTCGGTGCTGCCAAAAGGAACATGGCTTTACTAGTTAAAAAAAAAAAAAAAAAAAAAAGAGCATCTAAGGAAGACTAGTTTTGCACACCCGCTACATAGATTTGGATGAGCTATTTTCAGCTAGATTTAGTTATGACTGTATGAATGAATTTCTGAAGAGGCTATTACCTTGTGTGCCAAGTATTTGCACAGAATGACTTACTATGAATAAATTACAGAAATAATGGAAATGCTGACACAACTATGCCTATTAAGACAGCTGGTACACCACATATCCTCCCAGAGCATAACAGTTCAGTTACGTATCACTGAAAAACAAGATCTACAATGACAGAAGCTGTACAACCACTGGTATGCTTATGGTCACATAGAAAAATCAAACCACATACAATAACCAAAATAGTGTTCTGTAGGAGAAAAAAAAAAAAAAAGCACGCTGCTGCTGATTCAAATCTCTGATCCAATTTCCATTTCCTGAAGCACCATATCATGGATGTGCACAACATGATGCACATCCATTTCTGCAGGTATTACTCCCAGCATATCACAGTCCCTCGGAGCTGAGTCAATACTACTACCCTGTGGCTCCCTGTTAATGGCAAGGAGGAAGTGCTGATTCCAAGACAGGCAGCTTAAGAGGGCATGATTTTAAGAGGTATAGCTGGGAAAGCATAGATGGTTACTAAAGTTCCACTAGTATCTTCAAAAATACAGGAAAATCTATGTATGTTTTAAGTAAAAAGAGAAAAATGAACTATTTTAATCATGACATCCTCACAGCCTTTTCCGAGTTAGCACTCTTCATACACTCTCAAACCCTAATAATTCATCTAAAAATTAACAATTAGGGTGACTTTGCATATGTGAGCACCGCTTACAAATCAGATAAAAACAAAACGTACAAAAAAAAAAAGCTTCATTATCAACCGAGTAACAAGTGGAATGACAAAACTGGACCAGCCAGTTTTGAATGGAGCACTGATGAGGGGTAATGAGGGGTGTCTCTCTTTGTATCTGTACTCG